>NC_135501.1:149506602-149806602 GCF_052857255.1 Amblyomma americanum | reverse complement strand
CAATATTATCAGTTAACAATGAAATAACGTTCTTTAGAGTCCCCTTTCTCCGGTACAAAGAAACGTTTAAAAATGCCGAGTACAACTATTTTAAAACAGGAGAGAACTCAAAACCGAAACTGGGTTTTCGGAACTATGACGTCACTCTGTAATAACCTATGATGACATAGATACTGTCCCAAAAGTGATCACTTACGCGATCTGATTGGCTAACCTGGCGACGGTAAGCGACAAATTGGATCTGCAGTGACCAAAAACAAACGCAAAATTTTGTCCGTCAGCTAATGATCAGTGAATATCAAGAAGCATGCCAGCCTGTTACGTTAAACACGCAAGGATGCCTGTAGAGACCACCCCAAATGGGCCAAGATATGAAAAATTAAAATTATTTTGTGAGGTTAACCGGAAGAATAATCGGTTGGCTACCCTACACGAGGAGAAAGGGCTGTGGGGATGAAAGATGAAAGACAAAGAAGTCACCCCCGAAGGTTTCAATAAAATCTGTGGAGGTGCGAAAACCTCCGGGGTTGCCCTTTAAAAGCCCGTTCATGGGTTTTGCGTCGGTGCAGTAGAGGTAGTAGTAGTAGGTGTATCCGTTGGGTGCGTTGCGTTTGGCGTAACCGGTGTTCACTAGGAAGTTGGTTACCCTGGAAGGAGGCGGTCATGACGAGAATGAAGCAATGGCCAAAGGAGAATGGTTAATGGAGAAGGAGGGTGCGACGAAAGCGTATCAATGTCTAACTGGCGAAGAGTTGTCACGAGACCGACCAAAAAGGTAGTTACTGTGGAACGAAGACAGTGTAGCGACAGCGGACGATTGCGCGAACGGATGATGGTAACTGTGGAAGGAGGAGGGATTGACGAGATCGTCAGAAGGCGAAACGAGATGGTTGTTGCTACGGAAACCACCGCGACGGCAGTTACCTTGCAAGAAGGACCAGAACTAGGAAATCGAAAGCCCCAGTGTGCTTGCGTGTTCACTCTTATGTATTCTGTTATTTCGCCCTGCATGCTGTTTAATTACTTTACACTAGCTTTTCAGGTCAGCACAGCCAGTCATACCAAGCCACCTGTCGCAGCTGGACCCTTTAAAGCTCCATGCTCCCCACCCCGGGATTCCTTTCTACTGAGCTGGCCTCTTTCTTTTCACATTTGTGCCGTGGTAATGCTCTTAAGCTGCCATCATGCCTGGACAAGATTCACGCTCCCCATCCTAACATCTTTCCCAGATCGCACCCTTCTGCCCGTCACTAAGCCTCAGTCATATGCCTTAGCCCCCGAATTAAAGGCCCTATTCAAGCCCCGCCAATGATGAACGGTAGAAACCAATTATCTGCCATCTCTCTACCATGGAAGGAAGAAGGTAAGGCAAATGCGGGGAATGAGCAAGCGAAGAGTAGCTAGCTCGGGAACCATTCGAATAGTGATTAGCAATGAACGATGGTGAGAAACCCGCAGCGGAGAAATGTAACATGCGCTTTCTGGGGTGGCTGCTGCGACACATGCCGGCCTAGGAGAGGGTCACTCGAACGGCGTACAGGAAAGCGACGATAATCGCGGAACGAATGTGTTCGAAAAACTAAAAGCAGCACTTTATCACTATACATATATTCATACCGGTGTGAAAATCTCTGCCTCAGTATACCTTGCGATAAAAATACTTCAATAGCTGTCACTGAATCTCATTTACAGAATGCTAAACCTCCTATGAGTTTATTTATTAGGTTCCTGGAGGGCATTTTATGAAATTTAGGAGCATCACATATACATTTAACGAAAACAAATATATGGAGAATGACGTATTTTATTATCGGAACGAGCGAAAAAATATCGCATAAAGTAACACTCTTTGAGTTAATATATGAATATCATTTTACTGGTGCTTTTGAAACATAATCCTGTGTTTTGTCGCAGAAGCGAAACATTCTTGCATTAGCTCTTCACTTTATGCATCTTAGCTGGACTTTCTTGAACTCTGACCTACAGGAGTGTTCTCTTAGTCACCTACCAAGAAGTGAAGCAGCTTGTAATGCCGCCTGTGGCGTAGCACAGAATTCATGACTCATATCATTGCACAGTAGTTTTGCTGAGAGGGCTCCTTGAGGCTTCGAATAGACGATTAAGCAACTGGTTTCTGATTGAATTGTGTTATTTTTGGAGAGACAGAAGCTGTGCCCATCCTCTGCCTCTTTGTCAGTGATCAAAATCCTAGGATGAAGCAAAAGAACCTTCTTTGATGAGGGTTTGTCAAACTTGGTACAATAGACTTGATATAAACTTAAAATCCCTAGCCTGTATCAATGATGAATTTTCAAGAACGTTATAAACAGTAATTCTGAACGACCACCCATTGGAAGCACTTTCAGCAATTAGCCTTAGCCTGAATTACGAACCATGATTTGTTAATCAACGCAAAATTGGAAGAGCCAGTTCGATGACATTTGGAAAAAAGTCAGCGGGGGATAACTAGTACTACAGAATTTATTGATTCGGAAATTTTTGACAGCAGGGAATTAGTGAAGTGGTGGAATTAGTGAATTAGGGAATTAGTTTACTGGTCAACCAGAAAGAGTCCATTCGTGTTTTCAGCTTCTTCCTCTCCCAGCCTTGCGCTCATAGATCCTGTCGTCATCTTTGGCGTCTTCTTGCATGCGGCATTATAGCAGCTGAACTGCAGAGCGAGCTAGTATGGGGAGAGCCAAACAACACCTGAGAATTTACGCAGTGCATAGAAGTTTCCTGGCGGAGAACGGACCGGTATTTATCGCCTGAACGAACATTAGTTCGTGGTACTAGAGAAGATCAGTGGCCATGGGACATGATTTTGCGTCAGGGTATACTGATCGTTCAATCGATGAATTAGGTTAATATAAAGAAGTATAAAACACCAAGTTTACATTGGCAAAGATTGGGGAACCGTAGGAATGAAACTTAATCCTTAGAGATTATTCAATGCTTTTATTTTGTTATATATAACGGGTTTCTATACACTTCGCCCTTCCCTGCGTTCTTTTGTTTATTTGCTTAAAATTAAGTACCCTGTAACATCTTGCACATCTAGGGAACGTTCTGCATTTTTGTGTTGTTTCGGAATATACTTCATTTGATTCGATTTCAATTCCTTGCGGTACTTGCCGGGAACAGTTTAATATGTTTCAGGCATTTTACGACTCGAAAAGCTATGTTCATGTTATAAGAAGCGTTCTTATCGAGCAATCATTCACATCATTATAAAGGCCACTCATCGAAATCATCTTGAACTCTGTTCCACTCTGGTGTACTTTTCAAACTTTTATATACGACGAAACGATCATCTAAATCACAAATTTTTAAATGCTAATTGGGAAAGCGTCTGACTAAAATAAGTGATGAATAGTGGAAGCCCCTCTACGCTACCTTGAGAAATACCTGAGCGTAATAAAACTTTTCAGGATTAGCAGTTCTGTATTTCAACATACTTAAATCCCGTCGACAAAAGCTTTTTATCCTCCTAAAATTGTGCACTCTTCAGTTTATGAACCAAGCGAGAGTTAAGTACCCTATCAAATGCTTTCTTAATATCAATGAAGAACGCATGAGTTTCTCTGACTAAAACAAATGTCAGTTATGTGCTCAAATATGTGAGCTTGGTCAGAATTACTCCGGAATCCTTGGTAGTGTACAACGATTCGACCATTTAATCATGGTGATTCAAAACGTTTTAATAGAAAACGTTCTCCAAAACCTTTTAAAGGCACCTCTTTTAAATCAGGCTGCCAGTTCATAATAAATGATGATTCACACTTTTAAACACATCGATTCTTGGAAGTTTGTGTTTTACTGAACGACACCCGTGAAAAAGCGATTGAATTATTAGGTTTGTTTAGGTTCACGCTGATCCGCGGGCAGGTTGGAAAGTTTTTCGAAGCCCGAGAATATAATAATAATAATAATAATAATAATAATAATAATAATAATAATAATAATAATAATAATAATAATAATAATAATAATAATAATAATAATAATAATAAGAAGAAGAAGAAGAAGAAGAAGAAGAAGAATAATAATAATTGGTTTTGGAGGGAAAGGAAATGGCGCAGTATCTGTCTCATATATCGTTGGACACCTGAACCGCGCCTTAAGGGAAGGTATAAAGGAGGGAATGAAAGAAAGGAATGAAGAGGTGCCGCAGTGGAGGGCTCCGGAATAATTTCGACCACCTGGGGATCTTTAACGTGCACTGACATCGCACAGCACACGGGCGCCTTAGCGTTTTTCCTCCATAAAAACGCAGCCGCCGCGGTCGGGTTCGAACCCGGGAACTCCGGATCAGTAGTCGAGCGCCCTAACCACTGAGCCGCCGCGGCGGGGCAATAATAATAATAATATTTGGTGGCTTTTTGGAAAAGGAAATGGTGCAGCACCTGTGTCATATACCGTTGCACACGTGAACTGCGCCGTAAGGGAAGGGATAAAGGAGGGAGTGAAAGAAGAAAGGGAGAAAGAGGTGCTGTAGTGGAGGGCTCCGGAATATTTTGACCACCTGGTTATCTTTAACGTGCACTGATATCTCACAGCACACGGGCGTCTTGGCGTTCTGCCTCCATAAAAACGCTACCGCCGCGGTCGGGTTCGGACGCGGGAACTCTGGATCAGTAGCCGAGCGTCCTAACCACTGAGCCACCGCGGCGGGTCCAAAAATATATAGGCCTTCAGGCGAGATTTCGGTTGTATTTTTGAGAGGCATCGAGATACTAAGAAGCGAAAAGTGAGAACGAGGGGAAGTTGTATCAGTTAAAACAATGCAGAAAAAAATAAATTCCCCCTGTTTTTCAGAATAGCAGCCTCCAGAAGACTATCCTGGTGGTGCACAGATGACAAAACGTACATTTTAGGGAGGGTATGACAATACATCATAATTCTTTCTCACCTTTTTTACGCGCTTGGGTAAGTGCTTGTCAGGGAATTGCGTATTAGACTGCGTGATATGAACGTTGTATCGTTCGAACAGTCACGATAGCTGTCCTATGCTCTGTATAAGCTCGATATAATGACCCTGGGGTGCAGTCGCTTCCTGCTATTATTCGCATTTCTCGTATTAGAGTTTGTCTAGTAACACTTTTTTATTTGAAGTGTTTGCACAAAAGCCTCATTATTGCGTGAACGTTTATGCAAAAGTTTCCGATCTTTTCAGTTCAACGTTGAAGGCAGTTCAGGAAGGCTGAAATGGTTGTGTTGGTCTTATAAGGTTTGCCTTCGAGAATTCTATACTAAGTTTATACAAGGAAGGACCAGCCTATAATAACCACAATATAATTTTTCAAAGGCTCTAAATAATTAAAACAAAACTCAGACCTGATGTCATTCAAGAAAAAGAGTTCTGCAATAGAGTCACCTCTGGTAGACTGTCGAATTAATCGCGACAGAGACGAAACACAAGGTATTTCAAAAAAGCGACTTTTCGGAGGCCTGTTAACAAGTTACACGCTAATAAATGTACGGATTTCATTAACATCAGCTCAGAGAGAAAGAGAGAAAGACAGAAAGGCAGGGAGGTTAACTAGGCCGCGCCTAGTATGCTACCCTACACGTGGGAAGGGGAACGGAGGGAGAGATAGAAAAGAGAGAGAACAAAGGAATATGATCACTTCTCCCCGTGCCCGTTGGCCGTTACTTGTAGGGTACACAGGGCACACACTCATTGTTCATAATCTTGCACTTAGTCCTGAGTCCATGAAGAACTTTAAAAGTGCCTTCAAAGCTGTCCTCTGCGATGAAGGCTTACTCGAAGGACCCAGAATCTTGGCTTCAGGAATGAGCCGAGGATATAAACATCAGCTCAGAATTACTACAATGTCACGCAAGGTAGCATGTTCCACACACCTCCATTTGTTTCTTTAAGACTACAAATGTGCTACCACTTTTCCAATTGCTTCTGTCCTTCTAGTAAATTACATTGTCCTCAGAAGAGGCTATTCTCTTCTTTTAGATGTTTGAAGTGAGCCATGTTTCAGTAGTAAAAGCAATGTCTGAGTGTACTCTGCGCGATGCAGGCAAGGTGTAGTCTTGTTTCGGCCGTAGACTTCGTCATCGGCATAATAGAGAAGCCAGGGGCGTCATGGCATAGTGGGCGGCATTGCTGACCAACGCTAGGCGGGTGATAGGGTGGACGATTTTGCGGCTTTTGAACAACACAATATTATGACGCGCTACATTAGGCGTATAGCTTTCATGCGCTTAATATAGCGCTTATCATATGAAAGCTTAGTCAGAACGCACTCAACTGCCAATCTCTTGCCGAAATTCTAAACGCTATTTCTAGCTTTCGGAGTTATAGAAACTGGGTGCTTGCTTTGCACTCTGGCTATACAGCACCAAATGAATAACGCCTCGTTTTCCTGCCAATCTGCCAAGAGACAGAAATGTGTCGCATGTGATGTATTTTGTAACACGGAGCCGAAGCACACGCACAGCACCTTAACAACAACGGCTAGTTGCCTGGGCTCTACAGAAAACCAGAAGAGGCTGGAAGTGAAGAAATAAGCCACGAACGGCTTGATACACCATTTCAATAAAACAATACACAATGCCACACCCGGTCAATGCTTGGATTGTGGTCGCGCGACTGTACTGTAATTTTTGAAAACACAATTTTTGTGTTCAAGGAACATTTCCTCTGCAGCCAGTGAACCAATCAACTCGAACTTATTGCACGAGATTTTTCTACATGGCAGACCCATACATTAAACAGCCAGTATAAAATTTTTATCAACTTATTTACTCTGAAACAAAAGATGTTTTAAATGTCCGGCAAAAACTTATCACCAGTGCAGAATCATATAGTTTACAGTGACTATGAAACAATCCTTGTTACTTTATATTTAAACTACTCAATTTTGAAAAAAGAAATGTAACAAGCTTAATAGCAGTAACTTAAGTTGTTGGTTCCAGAGTTCATTTAGGGTAAAGCAAAAAATCTCGAAAGTTATTTTTATATCAGGTTAGCACGCACTGATGTGTGCTATTCAAACTTATGGGAACAATGTACAGTCATGTTACAAGCGCTCTACTGAAGTTTCGTTTGTCTCCTTGAATGAAAGCAGAAATAACAACAATACAAATCGAATCCTATGCTATCCCACTATCACTTTATAACCTGGAGCGTGATAGGTGGTTTAACTCTATAGTGACATCGCCTAGCAGGAGCTCACGAGTATAGTGACCAGAACTAGCGAAAAGGGAGGCTTTATTGAAAGTAGGTTGCTTGTAAATGTGTAATTACTATAAACTAATGATGTGGGCCGAAGGTTCACAGTTAGGCTAGCCACCACGATGAAGTTACGCCTACTTTAGAAAATGTGGTGTAAATATATCTTCCTGTTGATTTTCGCAAAAAAATACTGATTTAGAGAAGTTGAAGTAAAATGCGAGCAACATCATGCAGACGGCCATCGTGTAGAAGAAGACACCAAGTGTTTGTAAACGCCTTTTCATATCTTTCACCGTAATGCCTAAATATTCATGAAAGGCTTGTCACTGCGGATATCACAGCCACGGAAAACAAGCCACAAACACTAGCTTGCATATCTGCATAAATTGTGTTAGAACACTGTATGGGACAAAAGAATAAAACAGATGAAGAAGGTCGCCGCGTGTGTCCACTAGGATTTGTCACTTTTTTTCAGAATAGCGCACGAACAGATACTGCAAAGGTGTAGGTAACGTTGCTTCCTTTGCATTTTTTTCTCTAGAAAGGGCTTTGAAATTGCTCTCCTGGCTCCTGGCTCCTGGGATATGGCTCCTGGATTTAAGAGAACCGTATGAAGTTCTTGTCAGGAAAACCAAATGATATAGTAAATGAGGTTAATTCTAGCAGTCCAGGGTAATGATTTTCCTTTAGCTGGTTTCGGAATAAGGTGAACACATTGCTCTGCTGCGTGGTCTAGGCGAAAGCCAGAGGCTCAGTGCAAACAATATATGCAGTGTTCAGGGTCTAAGCAGTGTGCGAATGTACTCATGGCATTTCGTATGCTCCGCCTGACACTCGTGAGTTTCCAATGATTTATTGCTAGCGGAACGATAATTCTGCAGATAAACAGACAAGGCGAGAAAGAATTGTTCGGCGACATTTTTTAACACCTGGGGCGGAACATGTTTTTGCGATCGCCAATTTAAGGCGCTACATACAGCTTACCAGGCACGTCTTTCGTGTCGACATTGTCCAGGCACAGAAGCATCGACGTGGCAAGGCAGCACTAGCAAACGAAATTGAACTTCTGCTGTTCATTCCCAAACCGATTGTGAGTACGTCGCTCTTTTATGTGAAGTACTTAATAACACCGGTGCAATTTTGAAAACGTGAAGGCTTAAAAAGCTCTTGTTTTTTATTCAGGTCGCGTGCCTAAATAACTTGCATAAAAAAGAGAATGTTTACTCGCTGCGGCTTGTGATAGTCGTTTTTCTTGCCCCCGAAATTGCTCAAAAGATTTAAGGTAAGGCAGGCTTACATTTACTGGAAGTCAACATCTTTTCAACGCTTCATTGCTTTTAAAAATATTGTTTTGGCCGCAGTGAACGTTTGACAAGAGTTTTCTTTAGAAGGAAGGCCAATATCTGAGAGATGACGTAGGCATTTACATGGTTTATATTTCAGTATCAGGCGGTAAGGACTGCCTTCTTTGTGCACTTAAGTCTTAACTCTTTCGGATGTGCGCAACGAGCGCAGAATCTCAACACGGCGTGATAACTCAGCATAATGTCAGGCGACAACCACGCATAGTAAAAGGCTTTTGTTTTGCCGTGTCGCCACTGACACGACTTCTGAGGAGTGTTAAGACCATGGCGCAGGCTCTGGGGTAAGCTGAACGCTCTGAGGCCCCTTCTTAGTGGGGAGCAAGGGCTAAGAGACTTTATATTCACATTTTTTAGAAACAATTCAGAGCAAAGAGCGCAGGCAGACGGATCTTAAAATGATAGAGCTCCACATCGGGATGCCACACGGGTCCACAAATCACTAGTCCAACACACCGAACCAGGATCAGGCCCTGTAGAGCGGAAAAACATGAAAATTGGTTTTTATCTGTTAAAGATTCGGCGATTCGGGGGATAACCAGGACGATGTGCTGAACGACACGTTGCTGGCAAGCGCTCTGCGCACAGAGCTCCTGCCGATGTGCGTTTCATGATGATGATGTGTTTTTTATGGCGCGAAAGCATCTGTGGCCAAAAGGGCGCAATGGCACAAGGTATTTTATTCGACTCAAGGGGGGCCAAAGACACCTTTTCTAAGCATTACACCCTGAATAAGCCGAGCACCAGACCAGGCGAAAGCTGTACCCCGTTTTATCACCGGTGAGTATCCGGCGGCACTGGAGATCGAACTCCACACCTCCCGCATGTGAGGAAGAGGCTCAGATCACTAGGCCACCGCTGCGATATCGGTGCGCGTTCCATGCCCTTTTGCCTTTGGAGGCAACGTTGCCGTGGGTTCGGCGCAACGCTTGATCGAGGCATCTGGTAGGCTCGGCCATATTATGCGTACTCCCCCCCCCCCCCCCCCCCCAATGACCGTCATTTTCATAATCACCAACTGCCTAAGTGAGAACTGACAAGCACTCTTCTGCCTCTTCCGCGGCAATCCTTTCACTGCATAATAACTACTTTCTTGTACAGATTTGGCTCAGGGCCGTCTATGGACACATTTTCTTTAGCGGTATTTAGTCTTTTTTTATTCTTGGTCAGAATTACGTGCTGCTCCAAAGCCCATTACTTGACGGTAAGTATAGCTAGAATATCACCTAGGTGTTGTTTGATCGAACATCCGTCAGAGACTGCTAATCATTGCCATTTATGTTTGTAATATTTTCTGAGCTGTCCCTGCATCAATTCTAAATTGTTGTTTATCTTCTGTGTTTCGCTTCGATGGGTCCGTATTAGCACGGTACATCAGTTCCTGTAGTTTTATTTATAGGTATAAGCTAGTGTTTACAGGTTGAGAGCGCGTGCGAGATAAATTCCTGCAAACTATTGTTCTCGGTTTGATTTCTCTTGCGGTATACATCTGTCTCCCCAAAGGCAAATCGCGTGACCGTGTCAAAGTATTCATCTGGTGTCTGGCACTCAGCTTCTAACACGATTTTGAAGATCTGAATTTTGGCGCGTGGTTATGAAGGTAGACAGTAGGATTCGAATGTTAGGAGGAGCTGTGAGAGCCACTAAAGCACTAAGGTAAGCCTCCACGTGATTATATAACTGCACAATACAAAAACCGGGGGGGGGGGGGGGGGAGCAGACGTTGCGTTTTATCTAGGGTTTAACAGAACATTCGGCACTGCAGCGCACTTTCATTCTGTTAACTCTGTTTGAGCTGTAAGCCGTGGTTGGAACAGCTGATTATCTTTAGCACCTAGGAACAAGCTTCGACTGAACCAAGAGCCGTACATTTCTTTTTCTCGTTTCAGCACACCAACCCGCACCGGTACCTTTGAAGAGATTCGAAATGCACTATAATCTGGTGTATGCAATCTTGTTTCTTCTGTGTATGGGAAGCCTAATGAGGGGTACATTGTTTGGGAACTAAAGACATTTGTCCCTCTGCTCCAATCGAGCGAAAACATTTTTTGCACTTTTTAAAGCACAGCTCTTCAAGGAACCATTCGCAAATGTGATCATATTTTATCGTTGGATTGTTTTACATGTTTGCTGAGCAACGGCAAACGCTGACGCGATAATTGTCAGTTATTCGGTACAGTTAAAGGAACTCATACTGACTGTGTAAGAAAAACACTAATTTGTAAATGTTATTTCGTGTACACTGCAGAGAAAGCGCTGGCTTTGTATAACCACGACGGATTGTGCAGAATGGGGACCAAGAAACAAAATGCCTAACTGCTAGCCACATATTTCTCAGCCCATGAAAAGTGCTCAACTGTCGTGAAATGATGCAGAACTTACTTAACATATGTTAACGATAGATATTGCCGCAATAACGAAACTTTGTAAAATAACGCGGTTGAACAGGGTCACAGAAAATGCACTGCTGTAAAATGTAGAACCTTTATTAACAGTAAGCATACTTTGGCTCTACTGTTCGCTCTACTGAGGAAGCCATACTGGACAACCTGAACACATTTCTGGCGTGTAAAGAGAGTGCCGGGGCAGCTTTCTTCAGGTGTCTGGACCTTTCAGCAATTCGCTTGCAGCATGGCAGGTGTTCATCCTGTTGTAGGGCAGTACTTGGTCGCGGGGGCTTACTTCATCTGGCATTCATTAAGTAGGCCTGATCCTTTCTCTTTTTCTCTCTCTTTTTCAAATCATCAAAGGGAACTGAAGCACTTTTAGAAAAAATGAGTTCTCTGCATCATTTCATAGCTTTTAGTCCGCTGAAAAAGAATATCCCATTCAAAAAGAGCGAACATAAATGCAAAAGGCTGTTTTTTAGAAGAAAACGTGCCCCATAGCCTCAGGGCGCCGAGCGAACGCCGCTCTTGCCCGCGATTGGCCGGGACATTCGTGACGTTATCCACGGAGATTTCCGGCCGGCACCGACGGCGTTGCTGTGTAGTGCATTCCTTCAGCTGGCTTTTATTGACTACGTTTTATAAATTAAAGATAATTCAAGCGGTGTTGAATAGTTTGGACTTTCGCCACGCATGTTCGAGCCACCAGCAGCTTCAGAAAAGGCGGAACGAACGACGCCGCGCAGTGCGCCGGCAACGGAAGTCCTCGCGACGTTTTAACGTATTGGGAATCTCGACTGATGGATGGATGGATGGATGGATGGATGGATGGATGGATGGATGGATGGACGGACGGACGGACGGACGGACGGACGGACGGACGGACGGACGGGTGGGTGGGTGGATGTATGAGTGGATGGATGGATGGATCGATGGGTAGCTGGATGGAAGGGTGGGTGGATGGATGGATGAGTGGGTGGATGGATGGATGGGTGGATGGATGGGTGGAAGGATGGATGGTTGGGTGGGTGGACGGATGGATCGATGGATGACAGCTTTTATTTCCACCGTGAATGGCGGCCCCTTACTACTCACCGACCCCTGCACGCAGGCCTGGAGGACGGGAGCCGGAGCCTCCGCGACTAAAGGCTAACACAAAGATTTTATCTCTTCGCGGCCTCAGCCGCCAGGCGGATTCGCTTGTTTCTGCTTAGCGGGTTTTTCACGGCACAGCAGGGGTTCCCAGCTTTCTCTGCTATCAATATCTTCGTCGAGCGCGGGGTAGCCGGAGCATTCCCATGTTTTTTTGCTTCCGGGTAATCGTGGAACCGCCGGACTGTCGGAACCTGGACGAGCGCGCCCAAACCTATTCCGGAATCGTTGAGAACTACCGACTAAGAAAAAAACCGGTGCCACCGCCGGATAAGAAGCTAAGTAATACAGAAGCGATCGCATTGCGGCGCCTGCAAGCCGGAAATTTCGTTTACCCGGTAAGGGCCTTTCACATCCTACCAGGGTAACACCAAAACGAAATCTAGACTGATACGTATGTCTTGCGTAGGTGCATGCGCGTGCATATCTTTTGTGTAGGTGCATGTGCAAGTGGCAATAAAAAAAGGAAATTGCGCTGAAACGTTGTTATGTACCGCGCTGCTTCATAAAAGACTGGCCACCAACTTCTTGTAACGCCTGTAAACATGATCTATTTCAGATCACCGGCACGCTTACACGAGTCGCGTGAGGTAAAGGATTTATTTGTTTGTTCGTTTATTTATAGTTACTTGCCTAAATACTCCCTAAGGCCTTCTAAAACTACAAAAGAATGCCAAACTGGATGCGTTGGAGTGGGTTCACTGCAGCGCGAAGAGACCTCGTGTGCGCTATTCTTTCTTTCACATGTTCGGGCTACGGTTCAACCACGAAACTTCTGCACTTACCACCGTATGTTGTTTTTATTATAATGAACACGCTTTTGAACAGCAATTACGGCTGCGTTTCGAAGCTTGCAGTGCTGTTTATTAAAACCAGTGTGCTGCGAGATATAGTTGCTGCTGTTGCGTATCGAGATAACAAGCCGAATTACTTGTGGATGATGTACATGTATGTGTACCGCGGCTCGATAATTTTGCCGTTCTCACTCAAGGAGAAATTTGCATGAATTCGGACGCCATTGTAGATCGCCAGCCTTGAGCAAGCGCTCATGTATGCAAATGTTTGCAGTTGCTCAAATATAATAGGCTTATACATAATCGGTTTCTTGTTGAGTTAGGTGCAGCTGCATGTACTGCTCGCTGATGAAAGATCAAGAGAATTGCTTGTGCTGCCAGGAAGTGCAAGAAACCAGGAAAAAGCAAAAAGGCACAGAGTGCGTAACGAGCTGTAAAGAGTTCAAGAATGTGTGCCTCAAAGACAGTGCTGAAAGTAGCCTTAGCTCAGCATGGATGTGAACCAACTGGAAAAGGCAAAGAGTTTACGAACAGGTAAGAAAATAATGTAACGGAAAGAGAAATATTGATGCACATTGTTTGTCCCGGCAGTTCTGGCATGTTGCGTACTACCACGATTGTCTGATTAACGTGGAAGAGGCTGGGAGAGAACAACCGACGGATTCTACCAAGCTGTGTGCTGAGTGCTGTTCTAAACATGTACCATACAAAAACTGGTTTAGTTTATATACAGGCTTCAAGCATTACGCAGAACTCCCGAAAGAGAGAAAGTAAACAGAACTGGCAGAAGATTACTTTGATCTGGGGTTCACCAAAGCACGGGCCTCAGCGAAGCAAGCGCAGCCGGACGGCCGACCAACTCTCCGTGAATGGCACCATTTCCGCCAGTACTCCCTTTCTGCCGTCGCCCCAACCCGGCGCTTCCGGAAGCGACGAAGGCCTGAGGCGAAGGGTTTTTAAGAAGCGATTGCAGCGCTTTTTGCTAACAGAATTGGGAAAAATTTACACATATGATTTTCAATGTCCTTTCTTCTTAACGGCAGCGTTTCATGCGATTTAAAAACCGTTTCAGCTTCCCTTAAAACCATCCTATTAGAGTAGCTGTGCTTATTAGGCGTCTCAGTGCTCATTTGCCTTTCCTATTCGCACCGACTGACACATTCGTGAAGGGCCTTTACGGGGATTCCTTAAGGAAATTTCTGACACCTCCCATTTCCTCACAGTGCGCTATTCTTTAGACTAGCTGTACAGCCTTTAGAAAAAGCAGCTGACTTAGGCGCTTACAGAGTATTTGTTCCCTGTACCGTTCTATCAGCAATCTTCTTTGGGGTTGCTTGACACCAGTGTTTTAAAACTTGTTAGGCGAATGTGCATTTCTTCTGCGGCACATTCTTCTTTAAACTGCACACATCTACCCTGCTTGTGAAGGCATGGCTTCATGCTAAGGAGATCCTTGAGCCATGGTCGGTGAACTGCCGCCTGCGCAGTACACCAGATACAATTGGCCATTGTATTGTTCTGTACATTGATGCTGTGTTCTTCTGGGATATATTACAAAGAGCAATTAAGAAGGACATTGACATCACAGCCTACAGTATCCGTTTTGTGCACGTGGAGAAAACCTGTCTTGCACCATATGATATATTTATGCGGCTGGGACTATTTAGTCTCTGAAAGACCCGCATGATAGATCGCCCCGCCGAATCAGCACTGCCGTCGAAATCTTTTTTTCGTGAACAATGCGCTTTGGTGCGGGGAGTATATGCTGCCCTGCAAGAGCCGCCTAGCTGGCTCCCCAATCTGGATGCTTGTGTGTGCCTCCCAGACATTTGACGTTTTTTAAGGAGGGTTCATGCAGGGGTAAGGCGGCCTGGTGTTTTGTGGCGTAAACATGCTTAGACTTTTCTTTTAGGCACTTCCATGCACCAAAGAAAAACAGCTGGCGTGGCGGAGTTGAAGCGTCCCCGTCTCGAACGCCATGTACACTGGTTCGATTTCCAGCCTAGGCCCCCGTTTGTTTATTCATTCAGTATGCGTGCCCTCCAATTTTTACGTAGCCCCGAATATTTCTGACGCGCAGTGCCCACAATTACTACTACTACTACTACGACACCGACAGCTTTTCGACCGAACGAGCGGTATACGCTGTCACGTAATAATACTCTGAAGATGAAAACGGCGCATTTTGTAGTCTTGCTGGAAGAAATAACCTGTGTTTTTTATTGCTGATAACCGTCTGCTTCTCGCACCAAGAGATGCAACTTAACGTAATAAAGATCTTGCCCCTAAAAAGTTTCCGCCTAGGTACATCAAAAACTCGCAGGGGATATTCTGCGCTGAGAAAACCTTATAAAAATGTTTTACAGCCATGGCTAGCAAAGCAGTGAGGATGTTTCTTTCAATTATTCATAAAATAGAACATATTTTTTTTAGCCATGCTTAGACCATTATTTACAAAATATTATGCAATTGACTATTTTAACGACGTTTCGACATTGCCCTAATCTTTGTGCAGGCGGTAGGTTGCGATAAAATTTGATACCAAGCTAATAACATAATATTTTTTTTGTTCTCAGAGTGAATTGCTGGAACCCAAGATTAAAGACACAGGAATAAGGAATTCCTGTGTCGGATATATAAGTCACTGGCTTGCATGCATTCAGAATGCTTCAGCGGCCAGTGGCTGTCGCCAATAGCCCACAAGTGGCGTTACAAGGTCTCCATGTTTAATTTCTCAAGCGCAAGATTGTTCCTGAACGTACAAAAGAGCAGTGAACGCGTTTCCAACTTTGATGTTCTTTATTTGGCGGTGCGCCTTACCTGCGACGCGGGCGAGAGAGCATTTAGTTCTCAGCGATGGCGTAGCCAGGGGGGTGGCTTATGGGGCGTCAGCCCCCCTCGAAATTTTTTCGTACTGTTATGCATCGCCGACCAAAACAACCACCTGCTCTGGAAATGATGCTGGATTTTGTCTAAAATGTCTTTTTCACGCTCAAAAAGACATTTCGGCGCAAACATTGCGAACTCGGGCTGGATTACGTGGCAATAAACGCCCATGCACCTGGAGTCACATAACGCAAGGGCCCCCAACCTAGCACTAAGTTTCAAGGGCGTTTCGATGACGGGCAGGCTCGTCGCGGCATCTCGCGACGGCCGCGCAATCTACGGAACGCATGGATTTCAGTTCCGAAACTTTATGGATATAAACTTCTCATAAATGCGGTCCTTTACATAGGGAAGATGCAAACCTAATGCAAGTAATATGGGTATGTAGATTTATTAGATAATATAAGTATGTTAAAATATCTTCTTTCCATGTTTTCTGTATACATGCAGTGAATTTTATTTCCAGCGACGCTTTTTTGGCGTTTCTCAAGTTGTATCTTTGCATTTGTGATATTAAATTGTATCTTCGCATTTATAATACATATTCAGTAGAACTCCTTTCTTTATGTGCTCTCTATTGCGAGTATAATTTCGGTGTAATTACTTTCGCTACCCGACCGATGATAGCTGCAGCCGCGCAATGCACTGGAACGGAAGACAGTGTCACTGAGATTTAGTAGCTATAGCAACATTACGGTAGCATTTCCAGCCTTCAGCGTGGCGGTGTTGCCACCCTGTGGTTGCACCACCACGCTATCACGTGGTTGGTCACGTGGTGCGGAGCAGCTGCTGGCGGCGCGGCGCCGTTTGCTGATCACGTGGTTGTCATGTGACCAAGTTCCACTCGGCCTCTGTAGCTATCTCGTCACTCCAGGTTTAACCAGAGCTAAACCGCGCCATTTTTTCCTTGCCATTGCATATGTGCAAAATTGTAAACAAGTTTCTTGAATGACAAAGATTTGTTGAAATATTTGTGCTTAATTTGATTATTCATATCAGGGACATTCACTACTTTGCTGGTTTCCAACTGATATAGTTCTAAAATTCATGAGACATTTTCATTACTTACTAAATAGACAAAAAAAAATGGAAGCGCTGATTTCAGTTATTACTGCCGCGGTTTATGAGACAGGCGAATATATTCTTTTGAGAAAAATACACATTTGTCTTGACAGTGTGTAGTGTTCAAGAATTTTTTTCCTGCATCTAATACGCATCATTGGCAGTGCAATGCATTTATGATTTATGTATTTTATGCCTCTACAAATTATATAAGGAGGAGGCTGCGCTGCAACATGGGCCCCCCATGAACAAAATTTCTGGCTACGCCACTGGTTCTGAGAGCAAGCAACACAAGTTCAGCGTGAGGAAATGCAATCTCATTGACAGCAAGTGCACGCCTGCGCACTTTCGAATGGTTTTTAGAGCAGAATGGTCTCTATCCGGATATGATGACCGGGTTCCGGTGCAGACGTTCTTCGATTGACAGCGTAATCGACCTCATATCGACAGTGGAACATGAAAAACGTAGTCGCCGACTCGTCGCTGCTGTCTTCTTGGACATCAAAGGGGCCTACGATAATGTACTTCATGACGCCATCCTTGATGCCCTTGACGACATTGGCGCTGGCGGCCGGATGTATTCGTGGATTGGGAGCTACCTCAACGGCCGGTCCGTTTACATGTCTACGCCTGATGGGGAGACTACCCGTCATCAGGTTTGCCGTGGAGTTCCTCAGGGAGGAGTTCTTAGCCCAACCCTATTTAACGTGGCATTGATTGGAATGGTGAATGAACTTCCCACTAACATTCACATCAGTGCCTATGCTGATGATATCTGCATCTGGGCGTCGGATTCGACACATCCGCAAATACGTGCGAGATTACAACGTGCCGTGTCATCTACTTCAAGGTACCTACGGCGTCAGGGTTTGCACTTGGCAGCTGAAAAATGTGCTGTGGTCGCATTCACGCGCAAGTCTGTCTGCCACTACCCTGTAACTCTTCAAGCTGTTGCAATACCATACGTCTCCCACCACAGATTTTGGGCTTTATCATTGACCGCAATCTGTCATGGTCGAGGCATATAAACATGCTAAAGAAAAGACTCTCTTTTTTGCCATGTGCTTCGCTTTGTGGCAGGCATTAAATGGGGCCCGACGGAGCACTCCTTGCTTCGACTTTACTATACCCTCTTTATTGGCTACATTCGTTACAGCCTTCCTGTACTCTCTAACATGAGTATTTCCTGCTTGCGGACATTAGAGAGTGTCCAAGCACAGGCGCTCAAGATATGCCTCGGATTACCATGTTGTGCCTCGAACAAAGGCACGATTGAGGTATCTCGTGCCTGCCCAATATCGGTCTACCTGTCACACGAACCACTTCGTGTATATTTACGTGCGCTTACACGGCACCGCTGTCACCCGCTGACGAAGATTTTTGATGAGCGACCAGACAGCAGTTTTGCACGCGCACTGCGCTTCCATCGCTCCGAATTGCCATCAGACTATGCCCTGCCGCATCATTCCTTGCAGCCCCCATGTGTAATGGCTCAGCCTTCAGTCTGCCTGCATGTCCCTGGCATAATCAAGAAGTCTGCGATGCCGGTTAGCTGACTGAAGCAACTCGCACTTGCCTACATCTGGTCAGAATACCACAAATGTGTGCACGTCTACACGGATGGATCTGCGTCTCCAAATGCATCAACAGCAGCTTTCGCAATCCCTGCACAACAGACGACCCGCAGATTCATTTTGGGACACAAGTCTACTTCAACCGCTGCAGAGCTTGTGGGCCTTCGGGAATCGATTCGCCACGTCTGCGGAGAACCGCCTCAGGAGTGGTGCATTTTCACCGACTGTAAACCTGCGCTACACATTTTAGGATGCTTCCTACGCCACACAGCCTACCAAGCTCTGCCTCTTGATATCATTAGTCTCGTATCATTTGCTCAGAGAAACGGCCACCGTATAGTGTTTCAGTGGATCCCCGGACACTGCGGACTCGATGGAAATGAGACCGCCGACGCTGAAGCAAGGAGCGCCTTCAGCAGTGGTCTTCGTACAGCTGTACCGTTCTCTATAGTGGACACAACTTGTCTCCTTTCGGAATTGATGAGGAGGACGACGGCTAGGTACTGAGCCTTGCCAGACACCCGCCACCTCCGCCTTAAACGGCTAGATCCGACGATGACCTTTTCAGTTCCTCGCGGAATACCTCGCCCTATTGCATGCGTTATCCGTAGACTACGTTTAAACGTGGCATTCACGCGCAAATACTTGCACTTAATAGGACAAGCGGACTCCCCGGAATGTACCACATGTGGCGTGCTAGAGACTATAGAACATGTTTTAGTGGCGTGTCCAGCGTATGCACGTGAAAGCCTCATACTCGCATCTGCTCTGAAGCCTATGGACACATCGCTCCTCTCTGAGGATTTGATCCTCGGCGCTTGGCCAGATAGTTTTAGAACGGTAAAGGCAATGCCAGCGCTCTCACGCTTTTTGAGCGACACGGACCTTGTCTCGCGTTTGTGATGTCAGAAAGTGTGCCTTTTTTTAAAGTAGTTTTTCATCTGCCTCCTCCCATCATCAACGTTCCCCATCGTGACCTTCTTTTATCTCCTCTTCCCGTCCCCTAGAGCAGAGTAGTAGGCCAGATATTTATTTTTCAGGCCAACCTCTCTGCCTTTCATATCAATAAACCCTCTCTCTCTCTCCCTGCGCGGCTTACAGCACCGAAATGTTACAGCATTGTCACATATTTGTGTGTTAGTGGGACGCTATAACATGCTTCTTAATGTCCGTTTCCGTGTCGTTTTTAAATGTTACAATAAGCGCTGGGAAAACTTTTTCCATACCTCAATGAAATAAGACCACATATAACTTTCGCTAGAATGTTGAAGGAACAATGCAAGACAAGATCCCCCAGTTCTGAGAGTACACTTCCAATTCAAAAACCTTACTGCAATGAGCAAGAAACAACAATTAAACATAGCGAATACGTGCAATTGATAAGCTTCACATTCAAATTTTGCGAAGGCCTCAAGCTAATATACCAGCCTTGAAAGGCGCGCCATAGCAAACGAAACAATGGTGAATGAATAATAAGCAATGTTTTTGAATTACAACTATATTTTGGTGGCTCGGCGTTCAAACTTCGGCAGGCAGAATTAGGAAAATGTTTCTGCAAATTTTTTTTTATGGTAGTTTCAGACATCATTACTAACTAGCATGGTTTCAATATATTTCTAATTTTCATTCTGGACTTATGCTTTGGACTTTATGCTGAGAGATAAAACACACCATTAGTAACATTGAGACTTTGAACGCGAAAGAAATATTTCCGGCAAAAAAGGTATTATTTTTTAGTTTTGCCATTTTTGTAACGTTCGAACATTTCATGTAAGACTACTGCAGCGCACACAGGAGTTATGCGAATTTATTCTAATGTTGCGTCCTTTCTTAGAAAGCCATTGTCGGCCATGCCAGTTTCAGCAAAATGGGATATCGTTAAGTGTTAACAGGCATTTGCAGCGTAGTCCAGCGAGCTGCGAGTGGAATAAGTGCCATCTCTGTGCTGTTCTAGGAAAATCCAATGAGGTCTGTACGCCCAGTAATAGCCATTGTGCGGAACACACCATGCTCTGATTATAACCCATTGCCAGAAACTTTTCTGTAGCGAGAGCTACACTGGGCTACCAGTCGAGCATTTCGCGGTACATGGGAGAGGAAAGTTGTGCGCATGTGCTGTTACCATGAAAACCGATGAGGAGCAAAGTGCGGCGTGTGCTTCGCAGTCGCCCGGTGCACCGTCCATTCCATTCCAAAAACCTTTATTTAAATCAGAAGGGAGGCCCCCTACTCCCTACCCCCGGCATGCAGGCCTAGGGGCTAGGGACCGGGACCCCCGCGATTAAAGGCAGGCAAAGAGTTGCTGGCTCTTCGCGGCCTCCACCGCCAGATGAATGGCATGCTTCTGCTTGACGGGGTCCGTGCTCCGCAGAAGGGTCTCCCAGGCTTCTCTGCTATCAATTACTTCGTTAGCCCCTGGGGAGTCTACACATTCCCAAATTACGTGATCGAGGGTACCCCTCTCTCCACATTTTTTGCACTTATCATCTATGTCTTCGTCTTCGAGGATGTGCGATGCGCAGACCGGAATAATGTAATTTCCTGCCTGTAATCTGCGCCAGATCGTCGCCTCTTTGTTTCCGAGCTTTCTGTCCAGTGGAGGGACTAGTCTCCTTTGTAATCTGCAGTTTTCAGTTATTTCCGTGTAATTCTGCCGTCTCTCGTCTAGTTCTTTGCAGTCGGGCGGTTCTGCTCCGGCTCGGAAGTAGAGATCTCGAGCCAGAGCGTGCGCCGCCTCATTGCCTGGAGCTGACGTGTAAGCTGGTGCCCATACGAGGCAAATTTTCCTATCTTTCCTCCTGTTAGTATCCGCACCGCTTCTGGTGCAATCCTATCTCTACTATAGTTATATATGGCCGTTTTGCTGTCGCTAACTATGAATTTTGCTTCTGTCCCTACGCAAGCAAGCGCTATTGCAGCTTTTTCTGCTGACTCCGGATTGCGGCTGCGTGTGGGTGCTGATGAGACTGCCTCACCCCGGCCATCCACCACCGAGGCTACCGCCGCTCCCAGCTTGCCACTCGCCGCGTCCGTGTATGCTACTGTTTTCTCGTTTGCCTCGCTGAAGCGCCTGACTAGCGCCTCAGCTCTCTTCGCCCTCCTTTCCTTGTGAAAGGTGGGGTGCATATTCCTAGGGATAGTATCCACCCTAAGTTGTTCTCTAATTATTGTTGGGATGTCCTGCTTCTTTTGCATATCCCTGTCTATTTGTAGTCCTACCATGTTTAGGATAGCCCTACCTGTGCTGGTTTGGCTAAGTCTTTCCAGCTGGGCTGTTTTAACAGCCCTCGGCGATTTCCCTCCAGGTGTTGTGAACTCCCATTCCTAAGAGTCTTTCGGTTGAAGTGCTTATGGGTATACTGAGTGCTCGCTTGTAGCATCTCCTGATTATCGAATCTAGTTTGTCTCGTTTCGAGGCCCGTATATTAAGGTATGGTGAAGCATAGCTCAGACGGCTAATAACGTAGGCCTGCACCAGCTTAATTAGGCTCCTTTCTTTAAGCCCTCTTCCCTTGAGGGCTATTCTCTTAAAGATTCCTATCACCTGTGCCGCATAGCCTTCCAGCTTCTTTATAGTCGCATCATTATATCCATTGCTTTGGATATTTAGACCAAGAATCCTGATCTTGTCTACCTTTGGGACCGTTTTATCTTCTACTGTGACGTTAAAGTCATTGCTTTGTTTAAGTCTCAGAGAATTAGGGTTGTACACCAGGAGCTCTGACTTCTGTGGTGAGCACGAGAGCCCCCTAGCTGCTGCGTAGTCCACCGCTATATTCGTGGCTTCCTGCCGCTTGCTCTCGATGTCAGCGTCGCTACCCTGGTTGATCCAAACGTTTATATCGTCCGCATACATGCTGAAGTTTAGGTTTTTATCTCTTTGAGTCTCGTGGGGAGGCCTCTCATTGCTAGGTTAAAGAGGAGTGGGGATAGTACAGAGCCATGGGGGGTACCTCTGCTTCCCAAAGTGATTTCCTCTGATTCTACGTCCTGATATTTTATACGCGCGGTCCTATCAGACAGGAAGTCTTTTATGTAGTTGTAGGTTGTACAGCCTACACCTACTTCTTGCAGTTCTGCTAGGATTGCGTCGTGCTTGACATTATCAAAGGCTTCTTTTAAATCTAATCCTAAGATTACCTTTGCGTCTCTCGACCGCGAATCTATGATGTCGTGCTGAAGTCTCAGCATTACATCTTGGGTGCTTGAGCTCGGTCGGAAGCCGAACATCTCGTTAGGCCATAGCTTGTTGTCTTCCATAAATTGAGACATTCTGGTTTGGATCACGTGCTCCATTAACTTTCCTACGCAGGACGTAAGAGAGATCGGTCTAAGGTTTTGCAGCTTGGGTGGTTTGCCTGGTTTAGGAATTAGTATAATACTAGCTTCCTTACACTGCTTGGAAGCTCACCCTTTTCCCACACTTGCTGGATGTAGTTTTTAACTGCTGTGATCGACTCGTCGTCTAGATTCCGCAGCATTGTGTTTGTGATTCTATCCGGGCCCGGAGCAGATTTCGTTTTCAGCTTATCTCTGCTCTCACCTCTGCCTGCGTTATAGGCGTATCGAGTTCCTCTCTGGGAGGCCCCCTACACTCCGGTAGGCTAGAGCGAGTTACATCTCCTACGTATGTTTGTATGATTCCCTCCATAAAATCCTCGTCTGACCCCTCATATACGTGTCGCGCTTTGGCTAGCCTAATTTCTGTCTGAGATTTTGATTTGGTTGGATCTAGCAAGGGTCGCAGAACATTCCACGTTTTTGCTAGGCTCATACCTCTTTCCATGTCGTCGCACCTGCTACACCAGTTTTGCTCGCAAAGTGGCATCGCATACTTTTCGATCTCCCGGTTGTGTCTGGCTATCCTTCTTTTGAAGTTTCGATTCCACCTTTGCTTTTTCAGTCTGCGTTCTAGGCCACATTTTGCCTCCCACATGTGGAGGAGCCTTCTGTCGGCTATTATTGGAGCGTCTGAACCCTCTAAAGATATCGTCGCCTCGGCGACGTGTCTCTTTAGTGTATCTGTCCAATCCCCAATGTCCGTGATGGTTCCGATCGAGATTTCCCCCTGTCGTTTTCTAAATCTTTCCCATTGCGTGACTTTCGGCTGTTTTAGCCGGTTTCCCTTCACCCCTTTCGTTAATGTTGTGGCTATTATATAATGGTCACTTCCCAAGTCCTGCTCTGTATTCTCCCAAGTAACCGCTATTGCGTTCTTGGAGAGCGTCAGATCAGGCGTGGTGTCCGCCATCACGCTATTGCCTCTTCTTGTCTGGCAGCCTGGGTCGGTGTGTAATGTAAAACCTAGCTCCTGTATGTCCTCCCATAGCTGCCTGCCCTTGCCGTCTCTTCTTCTGTAGCCCCACTCCTCGTGATGCGCATTTAACTCGCCCACTATAATCAGGGGATTTCTCCCCGCCGCCTTCAGGGCCTTCCTAAAGATGTCCCTGAATCTGACTTTCTTTTGTTTTGGTCGCGAGTAGATGTTTAAGAGAAAGAGGCTCGACTCGTCCTTTCGCCCCGTGAGCATCTCTACTAAAACCCCTTCTCTGTCTGTAGAGTTGATTTCGTGGTCAGTTGTCGCTATGTTTCTTTTCACTAGAGTCGTTACGTGCGATTTCTCTCCCCTATGACTGTGAAATGCCTGATATCCTGGGAGGGTTGCTAGTTTACCGGTTTCTTGCATCGCTATAGCCAGCGGCTTTTCTTCTAAGGTGTCTATGTATTGTTGCAGTAGCGCTCGCTAGCGTTGGAACCCTCGGCAGTTCCATTGCCAAATTACGGAATTATTTCGAGCGTTTCGGGCCATGCTAAAGCTGAGTTAGAATTCCTTCAACATTTTTTTGCCGCTCCGCGTGGGCGACCAGCTCAGCTCTTTGCATTTGCAGCTCTGATCTCTGCGCTTGCAGTTCTACTCTGCGCCTGTAGTTCTGCGAATAGGCTTTCGTGTTTTTGGTTTGCGTTCTCTGGCGCTTTATTGTGTGCAAGCATCATTTGTGCCACGAAATCTCTGAGTTCTGCCTGATTTGCCTTAGTTGCGGCCCGATTGGCTTCTGCCTCTTTTTTGAATGCTACCCATATGTCGGCCTCTTCCTCCCCCTACGCTTGAGCGGGGGTCTCCTGATTGTTTCTGCCTCCTCCATCGCCTCGCCTGCTATTGCTTGCGGTTTGTGTGCTGGGGGGGGTGGTGACCTGTTGGACTATCTGTTTTGGCTGTGCTAGTTGTGTGCGAGAGGGGGATTCCGTTTTTGCCTTTCTTTTATCCTCCTTCTGTTCTTTGATAAAATTGGCTAGGAGCCCTTGAAGCCCCTCTACCTTCCTTTTTAGCTGTTCGATCTCCCTGTCCTTATCATCTTTAGCCTGGGAGGGCCCTTCTACAAAGCTTACTTGTTTGGGGTCCCTGTTCGGGTCTCTCCGCGTCTTGCCCCAGGGGTTCTTGGGGTCCCTGAACCTCGATCTTCTGTGCTCATTGTGGGCCTCCTGGCTACCGGGGGTCGCCAGGTCCTTCTTGTCTTCTCCCAACCTTGGGTAGCTGCCGTCCCTGCGGAGCTCCTTAGCTCTGTCCGCGGCCTGCTCCCGTTGCTGGGCTTGTCTTTGCAGCTCCTCGTGTTTCTCGATCTTCTTCTCTCATATTCTTTTCTTGACCGCGTACGGGGTTCTGTACATCTCTTTGCATTTCTTGTCGCCAAGTGAGTGCTCCTTGGCGCAGAGCTGGCACTTGGTCTTGCATTGGTGGTCTTCCTGCGGGTTGTTCTTTCCGCATTGTCTGCATTTCTTGTTGTTTGGGTCCGGGAATACGTCCGCTCTGTGGCCCATACGGCCACAGGCGTAGCAAACTTCATATCTCTTTTTGTAGAGTACGCACTTAGTTGGTGCGGGTGAGATGTAGACCTGGCACGGAACCTTCCTGTCCTCAAAGAGAATGAGTACAGCCTTGGAGTCTTTCCCTAGTCTTCTTACCTCTAGGATTGAGGGGCTCGTCGTTTTGAAGTATTCGAGTATCTCCATGATTTCTTCCTCCGTCCAGAAGGATGGGACGTCTTAGATTACGCCTTTGCCCCTGTTCTCCGGTACCGCCACGTAGGCTTTTATTGCCGCCTTCTCGTTTTCTATCATGAGTTCTTTGACCACTGCGTATTTATCTCTTTTCGCTTCGTCCTCCGTAGCAATGAGGATGGATTGCTGTTTCGTATTGAATGTTATGATGTTGTTCATGCCTCTATTGTTGGTGCCGGCCGGTTTGCTGATTGCGTCAACCAGGAAAGCGCCTCCGTGCTTCAGCAGTTGCTCGAGACCCCCCTGAGGTCTCATAACGATCTTCTCGAAGCCGCTTGGAATTCTTGTGAATTGCCGTTCCACCGACTTCGCTGCTAGTCGTCTCCCTTCACGCCTCTTCGCCGCTCGTCTCCGCTCTTCTTGGCCCTTGTCCACGTGGCCACCATTGTCCGTCTCCGCCGGCACTATCTTCCCGTTTCCTTTTGCCCTGAACCACTGTCCAGGAATTTTCAATTCGCTGGGATCGATATCCGTCCCTTCTACGACATCCATGTCGTACGGAGTCGCCTAGCGAGGCCGTTAGGCCTCGGTCTCCTCTCTTGTCTTCCGTCTTGCCCTAGGCCTTATTAGGCTTAGCGTCCCATGTGGCATGTGGCGACTTCACGGGCACGAAATGTAGGAAAATACGATCCCACCTTGTCAAATTCGGTGAATCCGCTGATCGGGCGTCCCCTGTCGTTGATTACAGCCAAGAAGGTTAGCACCCAGGGCCCTGAGTGCTTCGCAACCCCCGATGCCGACGGAGCTCGTCGAACGCACGTCCGACTACCCATACAGCCGATGGAGGAATCCCCCGGTCCACCGTCAAAGCCGAGTGTGACGTCACGCGGATGAGCAGTTGTGCACATGCGCCGATACAATGATAACAAGAGAGACCCTACAGCTGCGCGGCGTTCTTCGTCGCTGCCTCGCCTCACGCCGCTCTATTACCCGAACTTCACGTCGCATGCGCAGGAGTACGTATAAAAGGCGGAGATGTAGTGGTCGTCTGTATCAACGTTTCACATCCATGCAGAGAAGAAGAGTCCTGCCGCTGCTAAACGGCGTTATATACAAGAGGAGATTAACTCTTCCGATTCTGAGGTGGTCGCCTGGCAGTTGACCTGAACGAAATAAGAACGCTGGAGTCTGTGTGTACGTGAAACAAGGTCAGACATCTCCCTTCGATCGCAGTGAATAATGGTGAAACCTGCTTTGTCGGGTTTCTGGAAAGCGGCAATAATATCCAAGGAGTCTACGTGGCATCGGGAACATCTGTCAAGCAGATGAATAATTTGGTTGCCACGTGTATACCAGCCTATGGCGCGGTTTCACAGTTGTGTGTGATTTCAACAGGAAACAGGACTGTCTTAGTCAGTGTATGAAATAAAACTTTTACTTTAATTTAGCTTCGGACCGTCACGTCCAGACTACGCAGTGTGGAACTACTATAGATCTTGTAAACAGAAGCGGCTCTACCAAATCGAAATAATGTATCGACAAAATTGGGACCGTTGCATGCTACTTCAGTGATCATCGGGCAGTCTTCGTCTCTGTCAAGCAAAATGAATAAAATATGTGTATACCCTATGTCTCTCATTGAGAGTGACCACAAGAAGCTCAGCCAGGCAAACGTACCTCTCGCTACGTATATCCTGGCATAGCAAAGGTAAGCCACTGCCATTTTTTTTGCTTACGGAAAAGTGGTTTAGTCAGCAGTCTCTATATCTGATCGCGCTATACTTATGAGGGTTGGTGCATTTGATCAATAGTATGTCGGCACAGGATTACAGACGTAAAGATTTTAGCTTATTATTAATGCGCAACATGCTTTGTTTCGCAGGGCTGTAACAGAGGCGGCAAGTGTAGCGACCCGTGCAGGTGCATAGGCCGGAATTCATGGTGTAACGGATACTGCACCTATATGTGAAGCAGTAAAATAAATCAGTCATTTCGACTCTTGAGTTACATCACTGGCTTTGTTTTTTTGAGCTAGTGGTTTCAGTGAAGGCTTGCATTCTAGCCCTGCGTAGTACACAGAAAGCACATGTAGTCGTAGTTGTAGCAGTAGTAGTAGTAGTAGTAGTAGCAGCAGTAGTATTAGTAGTGGTTTAAAAAAACATGGAGGAAAAGAATGTAGCCGGCCGCGGCAAATGAAGTATCAAGTTTATTGAGTAACGCACAGAGGAATAATGAATTCAATAAAATCTTTACAGAATAAGGTCCCATAGTACACGACTTTTGGGGCACTTCCTAGAGCATAGCAAGTGGAGTATTGAATCGCTAACAATGAAAGGCCGTGTATTAAGTAGTTATCATAAATATACAACCTAAAAAAGCGACGGAAACAATAATATGTGTGAAAAACAACAAAAAGTATATACAGTATCAACATTGAAGCATTATGCAAAGAAAATTGCTATGGAACATCTTAAGCACCATGCACACCAAAACCTATCGAGCCAACCCCGACAGAAGTAGAAAACTCGGCGGCTATTTTTGGCAATGAGCGGTAGAATACACACACTACTCCTACCTTTGCTTCCTGTTGCGCCGTGCCCAAGCTCGCTAGGGCGCATGCATTGCGGCGGAAAACTGCTCATCAAGTGAGAGGCCTTGATGGCGTCAACGTCAGGGTAACCAAGTAAGGCAGTTATGTAGCCACTCAGTGCAGCGCTCGTAACCAGTTCATGCATGTCGCCTCTGCGTAAGCCGCCGATGCCGTCGCAGTGGGGTGCATTAGAGCATCCTGCGTAAAATTAGTACCTAAAATAATGGCCGAGCAGTTTACATGTAAGACCTAGAAGCATATTTAGGCAATCAGACCACGGTACAGCAAGAGCGTAGCCTTGAGAAAGCAGCTGCGAGAGGAAGCCGTACAAACTAAAACGCAATGGAAGGCGAAAGAAGACCGCACGACCACCGTGCATTGCCTGCGGCTTCACAGGACACCTCCACATCCGGTTAAAAGAATATCCCGCCGTCTCTAGCTATCACATGTCAGTGATCATAGCTATCCAGTCTAGGTGACTTAAGAAAATTTTGCGGTTTATGGGGGTTTAACGTCCCAAAGCAACTCAGGCTATGGTGGACGCCCTAGTGAAGGGCTCAGTAAATTTCGACTGCCTGGGGTTGCTTAACCTGCACTGACATCGCACAGCACACAGGCCTCTAGAATTTCGCCTTGATCGTGATGCAACCAGTACGGTTGCGGTTAGCTTTGCTCGGTCGCCGGCACGTCGTACGCGTATATTAATCTCAGGGTACGCTCTCATCGAGGTAAAGCTGATCCGATCTGTTCGCGCTGCAGATGAACACTGATGAAGGCGACGATTTGCCATACACAGCGCGAGACTGTGTTGCAGTTTAACACAAGGCGCAATCGACCGCGGCCAGGGAATCTGATTCGCTCGCCCGCACCGGTTCGAATCCCAGTCGTAACCACACTTGTCTTTATTGTAGTTTTTCATGGCCAAGGTTTCAGCGATGGCCTGAATTTTGAGGCTTTGGCCATGAAGCAGAGATTTTGCACTTAAATGGTCCCGCTCCACTTTTCGCTACCGCTACTTAATTATTTAGCTTCCCTGCGTTTGTGTCTTGGCTGCGTTCCTGGTTTCTACGCGCTGCTTTTCTTCCACCAAAGCGTTGTTGTAAGAAAACCTGCCGTAGTCAGGCGTCCGCGCTGTCTGTGGCGTTGATCAATATGCAGCCGCCATACCAGTCGCATTTTTAAGGAGGCGAGCTGCTAGAGGCTCAAGTACTGTGCGTTGCCAGCGCACGCTAAAGAATTCCAGGTGTTCCAAATTATCCAGAGCCCTCCACTACTGCGCCCCTCATAGCCTCACCTTGTAATGTTAAACCCCAGAAAGCCAACCCAAAAATGACGTACAGGCTCCGCAAACGTTATTTGCTCGGCTGTAGCGTTTTAAATCCGGCACGAGGCTTTAACTTCTGTTTCATATGACTAGAGCCACGCATAAGTGATTCTACCTAGTTCGAAATTATTCTAGCTGCTTTTGGCGCTTTGTATCGAAGGATCTTAAACAGCTTAAGTTGAGCCAGCTTCAAGTTGAGCCTCGCCCAGACAGCCGTTATTCTTCTCTTCGGCTAGCGCTGAATCTGTCAGTTGCTATCGCCGCCGCCGAGTTGTTTAGTTCATTGTGGGCTCAAGACAGCCCAATAACGAGTTCGTTTCATTGAGTCCTCAGCCTGCTCGTATGTTCTCCCCGGAGTTGTTATCGGCGAGTGACACCCAGTGAAAGTGCTGGTACGCACCCGACCCTTCTTCCATTAGCCGCGACAGAAGACACAGAGAGCGTCAGGAGCAGTGACGTTATTCAAAGCTACCGCCGTCTGCACGTGCGGTCACCTGAGCTAGGAACCATAGCGTGGTAAAAACAATAAACCGGGTTTGAACAATCTGACAGTGCGGCTACATTCAACAAGTGGAAGGATGACGACCCCCTCCAATGCGTTTTGTTTCCCTCGACGGCCCGGTTAAGGCGTAGTGCGAAAGCCGCGAGACCACTTTTATAACTAGGTATCTACTACAAAGTATCGTCCTCAATATCTTTAGGAGCATTCAGCTTAAAGAAAGGCGTGATATATTAATGCAGTCAGTGATTCTACAGCCAAGTGAAACTGCTACCAAGCACGTACAAGAAATGAAGCTCCTTTTTCGTTGACCTGACCAGAACAGGATCAGAGAAAAGTAAATCCAAAGATTCTTGATGCGAGGCCAAAAGGTGTCAGTTTTTTCTGGCCTCATAAAGCCGCCCAAGACCTTCGCCGAATTCCCACAGATGTGCCCGAACTCGGCAATACAACCATGCTTTATAAGTCTGCACAAGCTACTCAGACACTTCAGCGACCACTAACTACTAGCGGGAAGTTATTCGTGCAGTGGCCCGGAAGTAACTGCGTCGACTGGACCGCATTCTTCACAGCCTCAAGCAGAATCTCTCATAGGCAGCGTACTCGAAGAACTGCAGCAGGCGCTTTACACTCTGACCCCGATGGTAACAGCAAACAGCCACAGCACAAGTCTATCATTTCGCGTTACGCAGTTCAGCCCCTGGACAAGACATACCAAGGCCTCTTGGATATCAACCTGCCATGCAACAGCGCCGCCCCTTTGTGCCCGCCCGCTCGCCCGCTGCATTTACGACCTGCAAGCCTCAGATACGCGACGCCTGTAGAACCGCCAGCAATCGTTTCCAGTGTTATTACAGCGGACAGGCCTGCAACATACTCTGAACCTGTCCATACAAGCGCATGAGCTTCGCCGTTTCTCCTGCCACGCACCGTGACTGCGACCTGAATAGCCACCAAGTAAAGTCGAGGACTACATGTATTACGGCAGTACTAGCCCAGCCGTTCGTCAAGGTTGCCGTCACCTCCCCCCCCCCCCCTCCCGGCCTCGCATCGCAAAGCCGCCGCTACTCAGTGGCTAACCGAGGCCCCTAAACAACGCGGGGAACAAAGACAGCAACTTTCGAGGGGAGGTTTCTTCACAACGAAACGACGAAAAAGCTAAAATGACGAAGACGGACAATCACCACACATCTATTACAGTCACCTCAGCGATGAAGCAATGCGACGTAGAGATCATCACGATTGCCAGCGATATGACAACGAGGAGCCCCAGGCGCTGTCACTGCGCGAGGTAAAACTTTGACCGTGCCCTACGAATAACCTGTAGTTCAAGGACTCAATCCGCCGACCGTAAGGTGACTATCGACGGCCCCACGGGTACAGCCATAATATACACAGGTGCAAACTACACTGCCGTCAGTGGACAGTCCGCCGCTCAGCCGAAGATTATGACCACTTGGGACCGACCATGTGCCATTCAGCCCGAGGACATCATGATCATCATCCGCACCATGGGAGGCCAACTTACTATGCCATCTGGAGGATGAACTGCAAACGTTATGGTCAATGAACATGCTGTTCATGATAGCTTCATAGTTACCTTGCTGTATTCCCACGACATTACCTTGGACATGGACTTCCTCACCGAGTATCAGCCGACAATCAATCTACGATCTGTGCTCATGACGCTTTCGCCAGATAAAACCACACCTCCTAAAACAAACCTGGAACATTACGTGGCCTTGAGTGTCCGCGTTGAGGAAGCGAACATCCCACCCTGGCCAAACGTTGTCGTCCCTATGGGTACCGAGCATACCAGGAACACTGAAGCCGTCATCGGAGGGATCACGCAGTTGCTTTTAGACCGAGGACTCGGCGTTGCAAAAGCCATCGCCTTTTTCCGGAATCGACACGCTGAGATGTTGGTAACACACTTAAGCGAAGAATATCGACCACTTTGATTGGTTGTCTGGGTGGACAGAGTAAAGGGTTCGTGTGTAAAACTAAATATTAGTAGGAAATGTCTAAAGCACTTCTGAAAACAAGGTACTGTAGCGCCCCCGTGCATAATTCTTCACTTTTTAAAATTTCATTTGCTGGTCTAGACCGGCTGCGTCTTTAATCGGGAGAGACCTGCATCACTCTGCGGATAGACTCTGACAACGTGTGTGATTGTTTATTACGAAGAAAAAGAATAATATCCTGCGATTCATCAGAGAGGACTGTAAAATCTGGTACCAATTGTAGAGCACTATCACCGGCAAAGGTGGCTGAGTGAGCAGCATACACCACAGAGGGCAAACACAAAGCGCTTGCTAACTCGCGATAACGCAGTTAAGGTCAAGGCTCAGAAAATAACCGGGGTAAATGAAAGGTGTAGTGCCGGTAGAGGCCTTCTGTGCTCCTTCTTTCTACCAAGGCACATATACGCTACCAAACACACAAATTAGCAGCCTACACCATTGTCGAGTAAATTTATACATAACATGTGTCGCATGAAGTCCGTGGCACATTCCAGGACTTCTGATAGATGCCGTTAGCCGCACACAATAATTGGCGAGCGGCTAACGCCTTCATCCGCTTCAAATTTTATACCCCGGAAAGCGCACATGGCCTCTCTGACTCTTTTCGGGGCTTGAAGACCTGATGCCATCAGCCGCATCTCTTCTGGATGAACAACTTCTCGGGGTTATCTTCCCCTTTTGGATGCTTTTCTGTTCGCCGCGTTCAGAAGTTTATCATATTAGAGCCTGGCAGCGCCATAACAGACCATAGGCTGTAGAGGTGCTATACTGCTTACCCGCTCCTATTCGGCAATAGCGACGTGTTAGGCCGCCTTTTGACCGCCGTGTGCCGCCCTCCTGTTGGCAAGCGTTTCGAAGCTCAGAAATAACGGAAGATAGAAGACGGAGCTGACGAATTGAAGTGGAGACATGAGAGAGCACCAATTTGAACCCAAAGTGCAAAAGGCTGTGATAATGGCCGGCTGTTCTAAACATTCTGGGCATGAGACAGCTCTCAGCCATAGACCTGATTATAATCACATCCTACTATGGTTTCCAGAAAGTCGTCGTTTGAACTCGGGAAAATGTACATTCTTAAAATGAAGAATAAAGAGGAGACCAAGCGGGCATGCAACGAGCACGTCCTGGCCATGTTATGAGCGCGCGTATCGAACATTAGACAGAACACATAAAGCAGGAAACCATTTTAAACCTTCAAGAAAAATATTTGGCCTTCTTAATGGTCAATCTGGACGTACAATGTTAATCTCTAGGAACCCCACTTTCTAGGCGATGGAAACGAAACAATTCAAGATGCAGTTTGCTGAGTGATGCGAAAAGCGACGTTTGCGAACAGGGCACTCAAGCTAGTAGGAAATTTTAGGCAATCTGGGTAGACGTGTGAGACTTCAGTAGCGTTTATGGTGGTACTCTCCTGTTAGTGCCAAGAGGTAGTTTTTGTGGACGTTTTTGATAAGTGTTCAAAAGTGAAGTGGAGCAACCAGAAAGGACGTACGAGGCAAGGTGAACATGCTCTTTGCCAGTTTCGCGGTTCGCCAAGCGGGATCTGGTCATGCTCGAAACTCCTGCTGCTGGTCTAACATGCGGCTGAAGACCACTGTATCGGCAGTTAAAGGTCATCGTGGATCCATGACTTTTAATTGCGTCATAGATAATCGGGCATTGCTTCCGCTCCGAACTTATTTTCGGTATGGTGCGCTTCGCTTCTGTGCGATGCCCAGCCGACCAATCTGTTCTTTTCGCGTATTGAAGCCCGACGTGACTCAAGGTGGCTCTATTCCGCACCGGTCTATGAAGACAAAGTCCGGAGCATGTTTTAATGAGCTTGCCCTCTACTATGCTACTTTTTTCAGCTTTTGTTTCTTGTAACTCCTTATTCATTCCTTTCCTCACGTCGTCTTTGCTTTGTCCAACGACATTTAAGAGCGTTGCTGGCCCTTTTTCTTTCCCCAAAACAAATTTTCCTTGTTCACTTGTTAGATTCGTCGTTAGCAGTAAAAGACCGATGCCGGACGCAACGACTTGCGACGAAGGAACACGAAGTACAAGACTAGTTAAGGAGTCTGGATGTGGATGCCACGATCTCTGTGAAAAATACCTGCACCGTTGTTGGTGAACCAATAAGATCGTGATGCGACTCGGCGCAGTAATTCGAGATGGATGGGGGCGTTGGGTGCAAGGATGCGCGCACCCAGAAGTGATTCATGTTGTCCAGGTTAAAACCTCTTTTCGCGCTGTAATCAATGCAATATTGCCTCTTTAATTTCCTTATATGTTAGCCATCGCGCTGGCTCATTGGATATGGAGCTCGGCTGCTGATCCGAAACGTGCTTTTTCCATCCCAGGCGCGGCGGTCGAATTTCGATGGAGGCAAAAATTGCAAACCTGTGTACTGTGAGAGGTCAGTACATGTTAAAGAACCCCAGCGGTCACAATTCCAGAGCTATTCAGTTGCGATCCCCTTCAATGTGGCTATGAAACGAAACACACTGTTGAAGAAATAGGGTTCCTAGATGACTTGGGGGCAGAGGCGACCATTCGACCTCAAAATTCTCGACCTCACCTCAAGCTCAAAAATAATTTGCCGACGTCACTCAAGCTCAACTTCATCAGTTGAGGTTGAGGTCTACTGAGACAACCTCAATTCAGTTTTCTTGAGGCCAATGGCGACCTCCCTCAACCTGACCTCAACCTCATATTTTGAGGTTGAGGTTGGCTGCTCTGCATCAGGAAAAACAAAAACAAAAACCGATTAAGAAGTTCTTCAGTTAATAGTCCTGAGAACCCTGCCAGACAGGAAAGCCAAAATGATGGTACAATTGTGGTGACTCGTTATTGCAAAAGCGGCACCAAGCTGTCTGTATATATTTAATAAGGTGTGTACAGACACTATTGATGTGGACGCAGTAGGAGAAGCTTGCCATCTGGGATGAACGCTCGGAGAGTTTATGACCTAAGGACAGAGGTGTCCCTTATGCGGCTACCAGCAGTACGTCGGAGGGTACTTTTTTATGGATTGGCTTCACCAACTAATCGTTAGCTTAACAGTGTCAATATTCGGCAACTGCTTCGTGTATGCTTTTTCGTATTGGAAGCTTCTCGCTCATTCAATCACGAACCGACCACGGCCAAACGCAGACCTGCTACACTATCTACCAGAAATTAAAAAGGCGGGGGGGGGGGAAGGGAGGGATAAGGTATTCACAATACTCTTCATCGACTTGAGAATAGCGAATGTAAAGAAACTGGTCGCCGGTGTGATTTCCAATTTGACGGCTGCACAGACGCATATCAGTATATTTCGATTTTTTTAGCTCTATCCGGCATAGCGCGTGCACTCATTGTAGATGAAAATTTTGCCAACCAGCAAACTTTCTTTTCAGTCCTATATATATTGCCTTCGAAAACAAGCAGCGACTGTAGCACACCAACAAAGGCGCGTGGTATTTATGTTTGTGTAGAAGCGAGCGGCTTCTCATATTAATGCGAGTGCATTAGATGGCTCGATTCAATGTCATTCCGCAAAAAAGTGTCCGCAGGAAACGGCACCATGTGATGTCACGAGCCGACAGTCACGTGACGAAGATGGTTACATCACATAATTAATTAATGCTAATTGGCATACACTGAACACACATACCTAACCAATTCTTATTAATGTAATTATGTAACACTAAGACTAATTAGTATTAATTATGACAACATATAAGTGTGACTTAATAACAGGTCTCGTGAAAGCAATATAATGTAAAGTCAAACCTAGTCAAGTGACGACGATGTAATGTGACATCACACCTACTCACGTGGCAACGATGTAATGTCACATCATCGCAACACATTTCGACACATTACCCCTGTCATCACTGCCACCCGTCACCCTACGTCCTTGTTCGTAAGCCAGGACCTGGCCTCCTGCACCCATGCCTTCATCCGCCGTGACCACATTCGTCCACCACCCACGCCGACCTACGATGTACCGTTCCGCGTTCTGCACCATGCGCAGAAGACCTTCACGTTAGACGTCAACGGCCGTGAAGACGTCGTGGCTGCTGACCGACTCAAACCAGCCTACATTGCCACTCCTCTGCCCGTCGGCTCTACACTCGCTCTCGCTTCGACTGTATCAACATTCTGCGCAGCTCCAAGAACATCCGCTAGGCAAATCCTGCGGCTTCGTTATACGGGGGGGGGGGGGGGGGGAGGGCATTGTACGCGGCGCTCGATAAGAAGGAGGAAGTTGGGCTAGGCAGCCGCAGCACGAGCAGCGCAATTAAAAACAGTTCAAACCTCAACGCTGTCGGAGCTGGTTCTTCTTTGCCTTAGCTCCGACAGTCCATACGGATTCCACATAACTACACATACACGCATGACGCATTACAAATAGTGCCCACAACCCGGTCTACATTACTGACATTCGGATTATCCAGCAAGTAAACGTGCCAGATGCTGCATCGATCACGCAACGACACATGCCGTTTACCCTCGAGGTGATGGCGATGATCACAACGATGATAACAGTGTATCTTTATCAGCCCGGGGAAGTCGATATACCGCTACTAAACTAAATGTTAACAGGATATTGATTAATATATTTTACATTACCTGCAACCGAAGACAACGATTCTGCGGGAAAAGAGCAATATTGCAGCAAATAAGGATCATGATGTTGATGTTCTTGAGAGGTCAAGACTCTTCCCCATTTCCGCCACTTGCCTCCAGGTGGCGATGGTAATGGGTTTAGAAATCCTGGGAATTCTTCGATGAGTCGGTGATTCCGCCGCATTTTGCAGGAACCGGCTAAATTACGTCTTCAAACCCTGTGCCGGCTATTGAAATCACACGGACAAAAACAACTGCCCTAGGGTGGGCAGCGTGAATCGATCGCTCCGTCAAGAGCACCACGGCTCGCCGCTCAAAATCTTATGCAGCGAAATCTTTTTCCAGCCCCCCCCCCTCTTTCTCCCGCCTATAAATGGGACAATAAAGCGCCTGAATACTATACGCCTGAACAGAGTTCTGGGCACCATTTCGTCAACAAGGCTGAGACAAGCTACTTTGGGTCAATCACTTGTCTTCCTTCAAAACTGAGCTAATCAATGGCACGCCGGCATTTTCGAAGTTTTGTACCCGCGAGGACAACGGGGGCATTTTGCGAAGCCGTTTAAGGTGAACGACTGGTCTCTGCAAAATAGTTAAAGGAAAGATAACGGTGTCAAAAGTGCGTGGTCGTCTGCAAGGAAAGCCGGCAACCTAAAGGAAAAAGGAAAAAAAACAAATGGGATGAATACAAATTTACAGACAAAAATCGCACACTAAAAATAAAAGCTATAAAGAGTGTGCCCCATTTAAGGCCATATTAGAAACTTTGAAACATTGACTCAGCAGAACAAGGCCAGCAGGTGATCAGTTCTATTCGCATATCTTCATTAAAAAAGGAAAAGAAATCAGCAACCACATCCTCATACATTTATGATAGTTTTGCATATTTTACCGTTCTATACCGTTATGCTGGTAAGTTTGCCTCGTGCTGCGGTGTTTAGGCATAATTTGGGAATTTCCGAGAAGGAACAAGAAACAAGAGACAAAACAGAGATTGTTTAGAAGGATATAAAACTGTAATTATATTTGCATCTGCTTGCATTACGGAACGGGAGATTCGAAAGGGGAAGCCACCGATCAAAATCCTCGGCGGTGTTATACAGGTTTTTCTGGCTTCGTTCTTTTTTCATCGAATCGGCATGTGTCCTTGTTAGGGACCACCTGAATCACATTCTCTCGCCTGTGCCGACTGCTCCAGTTTCTGTTGAGTCACCATGTAATATACAGCAGGATCCCTTTAATTGACTGCAACGCAAGAGCCGTGACGTCATCGCCGGCAACCAGCATGAACACGAAGCAGTCTTGCTTTGGACCATCCGCGCTACAACGAATTTATAGCGTGCCTGTTGGACTGAACTTATTTGTTTGCGGCATCAGACAAAGCTACCGCCAGTTACCGTGAGTTAAATGCTTTGCGCGCTCCCGGGAGTTTAAGCCGGCGGCAGGCAGCTACGGCTGCCACGCCAGCGTGGGAAGGGGGAAGGAGAGTAGAGTGCCGTGCCAGCAGCACTCCTTCCAGGAAGACTAGAGGTATGCGTCCTCCGGTAGGATCGGGCTGAAAGGACATTACATCACAACACCGGAAGCTAAGAAGAGACTGTGGCATCTGTGAAGACAAGGGAAACCGAACACCAAGCGTCATTGCATGAACAATGCTGTGGTGCGCTCCAACTCCGCTTCGGAAGCCGTACTAGTCGGAGTAAGCCGCGGCAACTGCAAAAAGTCTCATCCTCGAAATTTCGACCTCACGGAATTACGACCTTACTCAACCTCAAGCTCACGCGTGAGGTTGAGGTATCATTTATTGACCGCATTCACAAAACTTCGAGCCATCGCCGACCTCACCTCAACCTCACCACACGACGTGAGGTTGAGGTGATTTTGAGGTTGATGTCGACCTCATCCGGTCAAAACCTCATGAGGATGCCCACCCCTGTTTGGTGGGTATAACTCGCACACAATCACATGACTCGATGTAATTAGAAGGTAAACTATTTATCTGCAACATTTATAAAAATTGAAGAAACGAGAAAGGAGAAAACTATTTACAACATGACTAAATCGTTGATCAGACGAATTCAGCCCTGGTTCAACCCGGAGCTTCTACTTTTATTCCCCCTGCCTCCGCACTTATCGGGGACAGCAACCAATACGCTACCAAGCGACCCTCCTCAATAATAAATGGTTAGAGAAAGGAAAATATGGTTTTTTCCAATTAATCGCAGATTGGAAAATGAATGTCAACTAAACAATGGTCGAGGAAAGGAAATCAAAAACTATGCAATTTCCTCAACCAGCCAAAAATTTGGAAAAGGAGAGGTTGCAACCAAACAAACAGCACAAACACCACTACCATTCCATACAGCACAGAAGTTACTACATTCCTAACCTTGTCATCTGTTTTCGCGTTCGCATACCTGCATGCAAGACAAACGTATGTCGAAGGAACGATCACTCGAGGCGTTGTTCTTTAGAGAGACAAGAAAAAAAGGCAGTCTTCATGGGAAGAATGCGCTTCATGGTCACTTGATCCTAGCCAGGCGCCACTCCTGCATGTCCGAAACCTGGGCGACCTCTTGCCGCCGCACACATGTCGACCGGCGTACCTGCCTAAGCTTCTTCAAGACGGGTTATGTCCTTGTTGGCGCCAAGAACACAGTGACTTTCGCTGCAAAAAGGGGAGACGGGGACGGGCGGGTACCTTTGTTGTCGACACGCTGACCACAATACAGCCGCCGCCGAGTACTCGTCGGGGGTCCCTGTGAGGCTGAGTGACTACAATCATATGGAATTTTTTCGCGAGCACGAGACCGACTGCGCCACGGAAAGTTCAGTGAACTTGACACCTTCACTGCGGCGTTCCTCACAGCCTGAGTCGCTCTGTGACGTTAAACCCCCTTAAACCATACACCATAAAACAATCTTTTGTAAGTTTATTTATTTATTTTACAGGTACGGCCGACCTTATGAAAGCTATTGGGCAGGAGTGGGAGAGCATTACCCTACAGAATATATACATATGACAAGAAAGCGCACTTTAAGATAAAGAGTTAAATTTAATCTCTCAGGCTTTTGTTCAGAATCCGTTGGAGGTAAAAAGGAAGACATTGCCGCGAGGCTTGATAAGATGTATTTATACAATCTTTGCTGATCGCCACCTGCATCAGTTTCTGATTGCTGTGCTTGAAGCGATCATACCATTATGAAGCAACCATAACCAATGTGAGAGCTACGAAAGTGTCCAGAATTGTTCTCGGTTTCTAGCAACTTCATCGCCAAAGTTCACTTTGTTTACTGAATTGAGCGCTACCAAAACGAGCGGGAACTGCTGATGGCGATGATTTCAGAATGCACTAATCGGTAATGCCGCTTCTGTGCTGCTTTTCAATTTGGTATTGGGCCGAAAAAACAGTTTATAGGCTCAACGCACTCTTGTCTCTGTTCTGAATAGGTTGTCGACAACACTGCATGATGAAGTGTCGGCACAATTATAGACCTTTTCATGGTACTTGTTTAACGGCACCGGAACTCCTTTTTATTTGATTGTTTCCTAAGCGGGACGAGACAAGCTCATGTTGGAACGATAATATTCATTCGTCAAAGTTCCTACAATGGCCAAGTTGTTATTTTTGAACGAGCTCAGCTATGAACAGCGGGTATTATCCTCCTCCACGGCTGCAGTGTGTACTGGTTGCTTTCTCGGGCAGAGATCTTTGTGATAATAGGATCGTCTTTGTCAATTGTCCCAGGCACATGAAGTATAATATATTATTAGCAAACGAGGGGAGACACTGCACGCTGACTTGACTTTCCGGCTGCATAGGCACAAAAGTTCAACGTTTTCAGCAAGTAGCGTTGAGCGGTCCTGCATAATTTGTATTCACAAGAGCGCTGAAATATTATTGAACTGTTTCAACACGAAATTTTCTTGTTTATTCAATGGGATTCTCCAGTATGTTCTGACAGGGACGTGCATCACACATACCGCTGAAGAAACGAAGACGTCGCTCCTTGACATTTGTGAACACATTACAATATAACAAGCTTTTTAAATTTTTTGGTCGCCTCACCATAGTATTGGTATCTTCAGCGACACTGTACAATGTACAAAATGCGCAGGTGTACAGATGCAATGTACAGATGCGCCTCAACAGTGCTTCCACTGAGCCTGAGCGCTGACTAAACCCGTCAATATTTTTGTAAAATTCCGCACCAAAATATCTGACATGAAGTCATATGTGTTACATATGAGTCATATATCACAAATGTGCCGCGTGTCAGCTCATATGGGCAACATATGGGCTATATATGTAAAGAAATGTCCTTCGTATGAGCGCATATGCTTCATACGAGTTCATATGTGTAACTGAAGTGTCTCATATGAACTAATACAGGCGGCATGCAAGTTCATAAGTGTCATAAGAGACTTGAATGAACACGCACGTGCTATATACTTTTTCATTCCGGTCACAAAAGTATCACTCGTGAATTCAAAAAGCTGACGTGTCTGATATGAACTCAATGTGCCTTGTGTGAAACGGTCACTTTTGAGTGCCTCGTATACAGTAGGGTGAATTTCGAGAAACACACGAAAAAGAAGGAAGAAGTGACTAACAAGCGACGAACCAAGGCATAATTTTCTCAGTGTATCGCTTTTTGTGGCAACGTGTTGTGTTAAACACCGGCTCGCGAAAGTTACCAATCTGCTTAGATACTCGTTTAGTGGGAAAGCAAATACGCCTTTCTCTGCTTTGAGTAGTTTTACGCTACGTAACAAATAATTCCAGGTATTTTTCTGGCCGAGATTCGCGTGTAGGAAAAAATACGTGCGCATAGAAAACGGAGGCAAGCAAGGAGCCGGCGTTTTGTAAATTATGAAATATACTAAGATGTTCAACGCTCATCACAGTGACAACCAAGTTTTACAACATCAGTGGAACATCCCCAGAGCCTGCGAGAGGGTTGTGTACCTTTCAGAGGCGATCGTTTAGTTACGGACTGCATGTGAGAGGAAGAACCGAGCAGGCGGAAAAATTGTGCGTATTCTCATTTAAGACAAACGCTATCAATTCCCGTTTGTGTTTCTTGAAAGTTCTGTGAATAGTCCATGAAAATAGAACTTAATTTCAGTGTTGTAAATGCCGTGTACCAATAATAAAGCAGTCGTGATGCAGTCGTTAGTGCACTGAGCTGCCCATGCGCAGGATGATGGTTCGAGTCACGTTAAAGGTGTATTTTATAACCATTCTATATTTTTTTTACTTCTTACTCTCCTAACTTCCATAGCAGCAATATCAAAGCTCACTTATTTCTAATTCCCTGCCCCAGTAATTTCTCCTCCTCCACCCAGTAAACTCTTATATATTTTAGACACATATCAAACACATAACATATATGGGTACATATGACATACGTGGGCACGACACATGTGAAATATATTGCATAATCTCGCACGGACGAAATACATATTACACGAATGTACAAGGTCTTTCGATAGCTTTATGCGTAGCGTGGAACAAGGGGATTGTTTTCCTTGCAGAAGAGCTGGAAACAGCAACAGATTGGTTGCGATCTTTGAAGCCTACGGAAGCCAGATGAGTTGGAGGTGTGTGTATATATGTGTTACTCAAGGGGTCGTCCACCTTTACCTTGAGCACGGAAAGCCAGATAATTCGACCCTATTCAAGGTGATTTACACAACCAATGCGGCCATCCGAGCTGTGCAGGTAGTTAATAAGTGTAGAGGTGTCGACGTACATGAAACCATCATCGCTGAAAGAACATGTCACTCTTTCCCATCGAAAATTTCAAACGAGAAACTTGATATTTTCTTCTTGCACACCCAATAAGAATACCGAGCACTTCTAAATTATTTACACCACCATCACCACTGCTTGAGCATGTTGCTATTTCGTATCGAAAATTTCAAACTGTGTAATCTTAATATTTTCTTAGAAAAACAAAGAGAGTATAGAGAATTCCTAAACAATTTTAACCAATCAGATAGCAAGAATTTTAAATCGGTGCCGCTGGAGTTAGCGGCGGTACGCAGCTCAAAGTGCTGGAGTTCAAGGATCCCGAGATTGTTCACAGTGACTTCCCACTTCGCACGTGTAGCCGCATTACAGTACTCGTTACAAAAGCATTTCACCTACCACAACAAACTCAGCAGTGAACTATTGGGTCATGTAGCTGAACTACGTACTGTAAATTTGATTTGCACTCGATATGATGATTCAGAAAATCCATCACCCAGAAATATTTTAGGCCTACACAGTTTCCCCCCAGCCTTCTAAAAGAGAGAGTAAGGTCTGTCTTCAGAAAGTGCGCAATGTTCTGAATAAAAATGTTCACTACCCTGAACTACAGCGATGCCACAGTAATGGGATGTGTTCGCGGGACTAATGGTTGTAAAACTGCGTGCTTTTCAGCAGACTCTTTAATTTAAAGCAAGCTTAACGACCATTATTGGTTAAAAGAAGTCACAGTTTGTGTACGGAGAAACCATTTATTACATAGAGAACCATGTGAATATTTTAGAAATATTGGCTCCACTTTCGGTAGAAGTTTCAGTGTAGAGTTCTCGTAAGGCCCGCTTGAACCGGAGTAGCATTTTTAATACTTCAGAGAAAGTGTCTGGTAATATTTCAAACACAATGCGTCAAAAACGCCAGCCACTTCGTGTTGGCTGCATTGGTGCTGCAATAACAACGTGCTTGTGTTACATACTTGCAACACAAGACTTCTCATTTGTATGTTTACTTTCCTTACATAATTACTGCGCATTCTTTTCTCAATACTAGCAGTGCCTACAATCTCTTCCAGGACGGCATAAACGATTTCGATGTTGCAATAACTGTCGTGGTTAGTCTTAGCTTATAGGCTTACAGGTAAACACAGTGGTGTCACCCTGGATATGCAGCCTAAGATTTTCGCTGTTCCTTCTCCACGTGAAATGGGTACCTTTAACACAAGTTTAATTTGTTATGCATTTGTGATAGTTGGTGTGTTTCATAATCCTTTCAGCTGCAGTTGCGATAAAGTATTTCTTCTGAATAACGTTTGCATTGCTTGAGCAGATAGGCCTCAATAAAATTGTTCATGAGAACACGATAGCCACTGCTGTCCTGGGCACTATATTTCATAGGATTTATGATTTTTTCATTGTTGTGGCTTTGATGACATAATATATTTTTAGGCGGTATTTTTCTGCACGTTATTTTGAAATCTCAGTTTAGATAATGTATTTTTTATGATTTCGGGCATACTAATGATGATACTAAAAATAAGACTCTATAAGCGAATCTTATAAGTCTAAGACATAAGTCTAGACATAAGCGACTCCTTTGAAGCGGCGAATGGTCTATCTTTGACCGGTGATATGAGAGATTTAGCGGACTTTTCACAGTTTAAAATGTAGAACATATTAGCAAATTTTCTTTTCTTGTGCACAAAATAAAATGCTGGTGGGCCGTGGACGACGAGAGTAATCATGCGTTTATCCCGCCATGTATCGACACTACACAGGTAGAAGCCTAAAGCGATCATTTAAAGGTTGCAGACAAAAGGGATTTAAATAACACTTTTTTGCGCAGGGAAAAATCCGCTAAAAGTTTTATTATACAATTCGTTTGACACAGAGAGTACGAAAGAACCCTGAAAATTGTTTAAATTGACACAACAAAGTGAGCGCACTTCACTTACAGTTAACGTAAATGGCGCTGCATTTTAACGTATATTGACTAACAAAAGCTTTTTCGTTTAAACACAATTCCACTTAATGATCGATCGCTTTCGAAACTAAATGTTCTTAATTTCATATGTGAATTGTACCAATCTTCATATTAGGTCGTTTGCAGTGAATCTGTTTTTAATACTAATATTTATGTAGGTAATAAAAAGAGGGGCCCTGATTACAACCTAACGTCCTTTTTGTTCGCTACTTAACTTTACCCAAGCAGATTTCTTGCTCTTGCTTTTCGTGAATGACTATATACTGAAAATCTTCCACAGTTTTGAATACCTACAAAACGAGTATTTTCAATATTTGCAGTGCATTCACTTGCTTCTGAATACAGACATATTTCATTAACTGCTACTCATACAGAATTCTCTAGCATAATCATTGAACACGCTACTGAATTTTTTGAAGGCTTCAATATCCTGAGTAATTTGAACATAGTTTCTGACAATGACTGAGTGCTTTTAATGACGATTCAAGTCACGTAAGACTTTTTTCAGTCATTAAATGAGAGCAGGAATCTTGGCGGCTTTTTTTTAAACTATGAAAGCACTCAGCCCAGAGGGTGATCCAAAATTCGCCCAGCAAACTAACTGTATAATATAAATAGAACTGTTTCAGGAATTATATAGCCAGATTTGAAGGTCATCATTCACATCTTGTCTACTTCAGCACATCTATGCGCTCTGCTGTGAACGTATTATCATACTTTCCAGAAGGATCCAACTTAGGCTCAAATGTTTTCTTCTGATGTGATAATTTTAGAGTATTCTGTTACTCTCAGTTGCGAAGTTCTCAGGTGGGGCAAAAAATGAAATATAAACATTGGATTCTGTAAAACTGAACACATTTTTTTTCAAAACGTGCATGCCGCTGCCATTTCAAGTGCTCATTTTGGAGTTTCGGTCAAAAAGACTGCTAGAAACATATAAATGAATATCAGAACATAAAACCTTCGCTCATATGTATCGGTCAAAAGTTGTCAATGTCACACGTAAGGAACTTTTATTCGCTTCGGATACCCGCATTTAAACATTACGTAAAGAACCAGAAGCAACCAAATCGTTACGATGCAAAGCTCTCGAACACCCCATTCCTTATTATGCTTGTTTCGTATAGAACTTTCAAAAAGCTGCCAAGCTATAAGCCTGAAAATCGAGGAAAAGAAGCGCTCATCGATATTCACATTGCTTGATCATCATCGGAATGTTCGCGGCTGTTGTCTCCTCATTATATAACTTCAAGCGTGACAACCTTTTCAACATCCCTCACATAGAATGCCTAAAGTTATTACCCGCATGCTTCATTGTCGTCGTTAAATATCACTAAATAGTTTCTTGAACTACAACAAGTGTTCAGCTAATAGAAGTTTTCAGAATATTCAACTGTCCTCCTTGTTATCGCAAAAGTGTCTTGAAATATCGTTTCTTTGTTTTGACCATTGAACTTTGGCGTTTTCTGCTAGAATCGTTGGGCCCTTATTCATACAACGATTTTTTCAGAGCCGTCGCCTCTTGTAAATATTTTGTGATTTCTTGTCTTGCTGGTATTGTGTTAAAAATTCCTAAAATTTTTTCTCCTCTTTCCTGCTCCTGTAACAGCCTCAGTAAATCGGCGTGTAAGAAGAAATAAAAGTGCGGCCGCAGAACGTTTCATGTATTACTTATGTTTTCTTTTCTCAGCGCTGAAAGGCATTGCACTAGCTAAGGGTATAAAACAACAATAAAATGACGTTACTGATACAGCCAAAAGAAATTCATTTGCTGTGTGTTAGAAAGGTCAAGAAGCAAATCACACTCAGCCTTTTCATGGCCGCCTATTTAAAGCACCGTAAAGTATTCAACACCTCCATTCTTCAGGCCAGGTTTCTGTAAATGTCGAGGAGAACACGCCAGCAAATCTACCCCGCCTAAATAATAGCCTTTATGCTCACCATTCGGACCAGCTTCTTGGGTAAGTGGCACTGTGATCGAAAATTTCAAGCAGCATCTACACCTCCCATTTGGTTGCATCTAGTGCTCATAAACATTTATGAGTTATGAGTAATTAGAAAGAAAAAGCGTTAAAATAAAGCAGCATTGCCGACACTGCAAGCGCTAAGAAATGTTTTAAGCCGCTCTCAAGATACCGTTTCAGTTCTGAGCAACTACGCACTTTTGCTCAACATTTTATTGCTATTCGGAATTTTATTTTCAGCCTTGTTATGTATATGACATGAACTTTATTTCGCCATTTGCATGTCATTTCCCACACAAGGCATCAAAATTGATTCGTTTCAAGTATTGTATTCTATGAATATGTTTCAGAACTCTTTTCCAGCGTTAACCATCTCTATCAAGTTATTCGTAAAACTTAGATTTCGGTTTAAAAGAACATTTTTGTCGGAAGACAAGTGGTGGGTGATACACAAGCTACGACCAAGGAACTAGGCGTGTTTTATCTCAGGCTGGCTTGGTGCTGAGACCGGCTATGATAGAGCAGTGTTTATCCGCAGGCATATGAGTTGCTTCATCTCGATCCGTCGCTTTTCTATTCATTGAAGACGCGAATTCGTAAATTTAGAAGCCAAGTTAGTTGAAGACATTGTGCATCAGCTTCACACATTCAATTGGAGGTAATTTGGTGGTCAGGTGTTCATACGTCACTGAGAGCGTATAGCAAATTGAGTGCAACCCATCTGTTTTGTATGGTAGTTATTTTAATGTTATGCAGCAGTTATAACACCAAGATATTAATATTTGCTTTGGCAACATATAAATGAGCACTCGACAGTGCAGTTTGAGAATGCGGAGCTCAGAGATACGATAATACAGCCGAATACAGAAGCCGAAGCAGAAAAACAGGTTGAGAATCTATAAAAGCTTACAGCCTATTCTGGGACTCGGTCTGCATAAGATTGTATGTCGTAAATGGTGCAATATAAAGATGAGATTAGGTAAATTTAGAGGGAAATAGAAACATCTAGAAAACAAGGAGAACTTAATTTAAGCTTTAGAGGAGTAAATGTTGAGACTTTAGAGATAAAGTAAAACGAGTGAAGCAGTGAAAATTAACACTGAACAGAAGGTAAGCGCCAGTAAAAAATGAAGTGCGAAGAGGCACTGGAGCAAAGTAGCAGCCTGGAAAGAGAAAAGACGCAATTACTCAATACCAGAAAAATATAAATTTTTAAGAGACCAAGACTCCCATTGTACCTTTTTTTTAAAATGCGAGAGCTTGGATGTCTCTGGAAAAGCGCAAGCAGAAGGTCACGCTTCGTGAGCTTATAACATGGTACAATACTAAAAACCGGAGTCGAGGCATATTTTTCGAAATTAACTTAAAATGAAAGATTGCTAGCAATATTTTTGCCTGATAGTTAATGTAGTGAACTCCATAATAAAATTATTGCAAATTAAGGTGAGTAGTAAAGAAGGGTGGCGCAAGCTTTTCCAGGAAACAGAACTCCTTATGGAGCCGGGCACATATATATACAGCCAGACGCAGATATATACAAGCCCTTTTGTATGACGAAAGTAGAAGGCGCCGACCAAAAGAAAGGATGGGATGAGGTTTCGGTTCCCACACGGGAGCCTTGTTCAGAACAATCCATAACGTAGCTTCATCGTTTTTTTATGCACGGCGCATGAGCGAACGCATGCACCTGGTTTAGATTGGGGGCAAGTTTCCGTCATTTCGATTAAGCGTGTGCGCTGTCGTCTGAATAATCAGCGATTCCAGATAAAGCCGTGACTTCCTGTCCCTTTCTTTTGTGATAACACGTGTCTATGCCGCAGTTTATGTTGTGTGCGGCGGACACCGAGTGCTCGGCAAGCGCATTTTGATCTGCGCGCTGCTTTCTGACGTCACTCTGGTGATCACGTATTCTTCGCTCAAAGTCACCCGACTCGCCGATATGCACTGACGGGCAGTCCGCACATGGTATCGAATACGCGAAACCTGGGAACTTTTCCTTCTTCAGCTTTTCTTTGAAGTGCACAAGCTGACTCCTCAGTTTCTGAGCTGGAACATGCTTGGTCTTAACTTCGTAGAACCGTAATATAGGCGCCAAAGGTTCACTGATGCCGGGACAATAAGGAATCGCGGCTCGATTCAGTTTAAGTGGATTAGCTTGCAGCCTGGGACGTTTCATTCGGCGCTGTACAAAGTCCATGACATGTACAGGATAGCCACAGGTGGACAAGTCACGCCGTACGCACACATCTTCAGCAATCCGGTCTTCTCCTCTGGAACAGATTTCTTCTAGTCGGAGGAGCGATGACACCACAAAACTTTCCTGGCAATCAGGGTGAACGGACTTAAAATGGTGGTACCGGCCGGTGTGCGTGGGTTTTTGGTAAACGGTGAAATTTAGACATGAGAGCTGTCTGGAAACGAGTATATCTAAAAACGTGAAGCGGTAGTCGATTTCCTCTTCAAGGGTGAACTGCATGCTAGGCTCGAAACTGTTGAGATGAATAGTAAAGTCATGTAATGCTTCTTTCTTCAGGATGCAAAAGCAGTAGTCAATGTACCTCGGGAACACTTTTGGGGCAGGTGTGAAGGACGCAGGAGCACGGCATTCGATTTCCTCCATGGCCAAGTTAGCGATTGTCACGGAAATCTATGCACCCATGGTGGCTATGTGAATCTGCCTGAGCGGGATATCCTCAAAAGTGAAGTACGTGTTTGACGGGCAGAATCTGAAAAGGCGGGTCAGGTCATGCACAACTATTGGAGTTCTTTCTGGCAGTGATTGGTCTGATTCAAGGGCGGCGGTGCACATTTCCACGGCAAGGTTAGTCAGCACACTTTTCACTGAAGAGTGACTTGACTTCGAATGAAACCACGATTTCTCCGGCGTCGAGTTTAAGGTTTTGAACCATTCCGATGAAGTGCTGGGCGTTGAGTAAGTGCGTAGGGCTCCTGCTGACGAGAGGAGAGATAACTCTGTGCAGAAAATTGGACAAATTCTGAAGCGGCGAACGCGAGAAATCCACTATAGGGCGCAGAGGAACGTCCGCTTTGTGAATTTTTCGTAGGCCGTAGATCGCCGGGGCAGAGCCATTGTGGCATAACACGTAGAAATACAGAGACCTGTGCTGCAGGGGCACTACTCTAAAGACGTCGGCCAACAATTTCTGTAGTTATCTCTGCACCTTGGCCATCGGATCACGAGCGAGACGAGCGTAAGTGTTACCGTCTTCCAAGAGGGTCATAATAATGATAATTGGTTATATCGGCGGGCACCTGTACTGCGCCGTAAGGAAATGGATAAAGGAAGGAGTGAAAGAAGAAAGGAAGATATAGAGGTGCCGCAGTGCAGGGCTCCGGAATAATTTCGACCGCCTGGGGATCTTTAACGTGCACTGACATCGCACAGCACACGGGCGCCTTAGCGTTTTTTCTCCATAAAGGCGCAGCCCCTACGGTCGGGTTCGAACCCGGGTACTCTGGATTAGTAGTCGAGCGTCCTAACCACTGAGCCACAGCGGCGGGTCCAAGAGGGTCATCCCATCCTTTATTTTGTTCGGCGCCTTCTACTTTCGTCATGTACCATCCCTACCATACGGGTTTCCGTCAGACTCTAGACTTCAAGCGCTTTTGTAGCGATAGCTGCACAACGACAGCCACTCCGCGAGATCAGCGTGGCTGCGCGCTGAGCTGTGGTACCCCCGCTCCGCCAGCTCTGGTGATGCGCGGAGTGACGTCATAGCCCGTAGCTGGTTTGCGCGCCGTGCGCCTCGCCGCTGCGCCGACGGCGGAGCAGACGCCGCCCGCCTCGTCAGTTGTGAGCATGCGCGGAGTTACGTCAGTGCACGCAGCTGTTGTGCGCTCCGCGCGCCTACATTACGCTAGCATTTCGAGCGTTCACCGTGGCGGCGCCGTGGCCACCGTGGCAGCTGCCGGCGGCGCGGCACGATCGGTAAAACCGAATGGGAGAGCAGTGGAAACGGGGAGAGGGCGGTGAGAGTGGATCCACGTCCAGGAACGAAGGTGAAGAAGGTACGCCCAGCGAAACAGAGCGGCGAAAGACTGATTTTGCAATTCAACTGTGGGAGTTCTACTCGGCCAGCTTTAACTATCGCGTCATTCCAGGTTTAGCCAGGGCTAAACCAGAGGGGGAGAGGAAGACGAAGACGTTTTTCGATCGCCTGTCGCCTCAGCTCTGTTTATTTAGCTAATTTTTCTTAATTTGCCTAGTTGTATTTGAATATTCGAGGACGGCAGCATCTTCAAGGCGGTACTGTCCCTACGGGAAGAGTACGGCTGCTCCGGCGCCGGCAAGCCTAAAAGGAGCACGCCATTCAAAGGAGGCTGGCTCGGAAGAGGCGGTCATGGCTTCCCAGGCTGTGGAGCGACCAGAACATGGCCTCGACCACCCGTCCAGCGAGACCTCATTGCTTAGTGGGGCTGAGTCAACGATCGTGGACGGTGACAAGTCAGTGGCCGGTATGGCTGACGTGGACAAGGAGGGCTTCAAGTTGGTGAGTCATTGCAAGCAACGAACGGTAGGGATTCCGGTAGTGGTTGAGCCCACAGAAAAGGGGGTTGATTTAAGAGAGCAGAATCCCATCTTACTTTTCGCGGCCATTCAATTACTGCTGGGTTCAGCTCCGATTCGAAGTCGGTTCACTATGCACGGGGCTCTTCAGCTGGATGTCTCGACGGAAGAGCAGGTTGACAAGCTCCTGCAGAGCTCTCAGATTTTTGGCATCAAAGTTAACGTGCGGTTGCCCCATTCCTACATGAAGAACACCTGTGTTATTAAGGGTGTACGAAAGTGGTATTCAGAACGCGACCTACTTGACTATCTGAAACCACAAGGTGTGCTGCACGTGAAACGACTTGTGCGTCGTGTGGAGTCTCTAGGAAAAGAATGGGCTGCGAAACATACCAACACTATCGTGTTGACATTCGCTCCCAACTCAGAGCGCCCCGAAAAAATTGATCTGGGATTCACAAAACACGCAGTTGCTGATTTCACTGAAGCTCCTCCACGGTGTTTTAGATGCCAACGGTTTGGGCACGTGGTCAAAGTTTGCACAAAGGATCGACGCTGTAAGCGGTGCGGAGGCGACCACGACTTTAAAACCTGCAGGGCAGATTTTGCTTGCGCCAATTGCGGTGGCGATCATCCAGCGAGTTTCGGAGGCTTCCTTTCCGTGTGAGCTATCTGCACCGTCGGATGTCTTTTAGTGCTGGTCCAAAAATCCCACCGACTGAGACGCCTGTCCCCGGATTAGACGCGTTCCCAGTATTGGAGTCTGATGTTGCGTTGCCCAACAATGTCCCTAAGAGACCTGAGTCCAGCAAGACGTCAAGGCCCAGTGCGCGCGAGTCGACTGTTCGACCTCCAGCAAAAAGTGGCCATGTTCCTGAGCGGCCGGATCACAGCCAGATTCCACGGCAAGGGGGACCCTCATATGCACAAGTGACAAAAAAAAACAGCTACTGCTGCCAAGAGTGTGTCCCCGTCGGCATCTTTTGTCGATGTTGTGAGTGTGTTGCGCAAAATAACGAGCTCAAAAATCAAGGTATGTTTGACCTTCTTCATGTTTTGTTTGGGATGCTGCGTTCACATGTTCCAGCGATGGCGCCTGGTAACCTGAAGAACTTCCTTCAGCTGGTACTTTCTTTTGAGTCCCTAATTTACACCTTCGCAGCAAAATTCCTTGCGAACTAAAATTGATGGGGCTGAACCTCGTGGATCTCATATGCATCGAAAAGGGCCTTTTTTATTGCAGTGGAACTGCGCTGGTATTTTAAGTCGGTTAGCTGAACTAAAACTATTCTTGAAAGAGACTTGTGTTCCAGTATTGGCACTGTCAGAAGCTGGCCTGCCAAGCGGGAGATGTTTGACTGGATATGTCGCCCATAGAAACTGCAGCATAAAGTCATTAGCTGCAGGAAGTGCTGCGCTATACATAAGAAGAGAAATTCCACATGTTTCTCTAAGCGTTGCCGATCTTTGCACGGATCACATTGAGGTAGCGGCTATGAGAATACAGCTCGGCTCTCGACCCCTTTCTATTGCATCTATGTACGTGTCTCCGCGGAAGAAGGTAGCATTAAATTTGTTTCTACAGCAGCTCTGCGACCGCTGCCCAGCACCTAGAATCATCTGCGGTGATTTCAATGCCCATCATGCCGTTTGGGGTGACAGGAACACGGATTCCCGTGGACACAAACTTGTAGAGGTTATTGACAGTTTGGACCTGTGTGTTGCCAATGGCGGAAGCCACACTTTCTTCCGGCCTCCAGCCTCAGCGACAGCTATAGACTTGACACTGCAATCACCTGACGTCCGCGTGAGTTGGTCAACAGCGCCTGACCGCATGGAAGTAATCACTATCTGATCTTTGTGTTTCCTGCCGACTTTCGTATGCATGGTCCCAAAATTAGCAACGTGGTCAACTGGGACAAGTACAGAAAGCACCTAGAACGTGTTTCTGGTGATGTTGTTGACAAAATAATTTCTAGTAAGCTAGCAGCAACTACGGCGGTCAAGTTACCTGATCATTTTCCGGCCCCGGATTTAAAACTGAGGAACCTTTGCGCAGCGAGAAGGTCGGAGCTCCAACTCGTGCGGAAGAAGGACGACAGGCAACTGAAGACGACCTTCAATAGGCTGAATTCTGCTATTAGGCGGCACACGAACAAGCCGTACAGGTCGCAATGGGCCTCATTCTGTGCTAGTTTGACTGTGGTCTCACCGGTAACGAGAATATGGCGAATTATTGGCAGCGTTGCTGGAGAATCTCGCCCTTCGAAGCCTTTTGAAGCTCTTGCAATACGCAAGGAAAAACCTATTGCGTGCTTGGCAGAGGAATTTGCAGACGCACTCGTACGCGCTGATTCTGGAATAGATATATATACCCCACCTGCTTCCTCCAGGTCTATCATGGACGTCCCGTTCACGCTTCGTGAGCTTCAGACAGCGCTCAGTGGGCTGCGGCGCCGGTGTTCACCAGGTCCCGACGGCATCACCAATCAAATGCTGAATAATCTGCCCTTGCAACTCAGAAAGGAGCTCCTCAACTTCATCAATCGAGTTTGGGAGACTGGCGATGTTCCTCCGTCATGGAAGGTGGCACATGTAGTTCCAGAACTGAAGCCTGGCAAAGACTTGACAGACCTTGCCTCGTATCGCCCTGTGTCATTGACCTCCTGTGTAGCTAAGTTGATGGAGAAGCTGGTAAATGAACGCTTATCATGGTGGCTTGTGGACAGCAAGGCAATGCCATCATGTATGACAGGATTCCGCCGAGGTCTTAGTGCCCAAGATAGCGTCTTAGACTTGATCAGTCACATTGAACACCAGAGAGCTTTCGGCCTTTCCACCTTAGCCATTTTTCTTGATGTTGCGAAAGCTTACGACAGCGTGCTTGAGAGTTCAATTCTAAACAGTTTGCAAGGCATGGGCATACAGGGCCATATGTTAAGATTCATTTACAAGTTTATAAGTGATCGCACGGTTCGTGTACGGTTAGGGAGTACGTTAAGCACCGAAAGGGTTTTATCACGAGGTGTGCCTCAAGGAAGTGTTCTTTCCCCCACGCTCTTTAACGCCGTAATGGCTGGCCTACCCGAGTCGTTGAAAAAAAGTTGCAGGCAAGTGCGTATGTCACTTTATGCTGACGACATCTGTATTTGGATTACTGGCTTCCAACACAAGCGATCAGCCCTGATAGCTCGACAGGCTCTACTTTCGGCACAAGCTTACCTTCATGGTGTGGGGTTGTCTCTGTCAGTGGACAAATCCGGCTTTATTCTGTTTTCAGGTGTAGTAAGACGTCAAGCGCGGTTGAAGATCGACCTCGGTCACTCTTGCATCCGTCAATTCAACCACGCGCGTTTCCTGGGCGTCATTATTGACTCCCGTCTACAGTGGCGAATAGCTGTAGACTCGATTGTTTCATCTATATCTTCTCGTCTCAATGTGATCCGCACGTGAGCAATGGGGAAACCATCCTTCTTCAATGGTCACACTTCATGAATCGCTGGTGGTCAGCCGGATAATGTATCAATTACCTTTAATTTCACCCTCTGCATCGCAACTTGAGCGTCTCGAAGTTGTCCACAGAAAGGGCCTAAGAAGAGCCATTGGAGTTCCCCAGGCGGCTGCGAATAAGGCAGTACTTCATGAGTCCCTATGGAAACCTCTTAGCCTTATTGCTTCTCAGAGACTATATTTGCATCTTGACCGCTTAGGAGAGATGGTAGCTAGGCGATCCCTTCAACAAATGCTCTGCAAGAGATATGAGTCGAAGGCTTACTTGGCACTCAATACTCTTAGTTCTTTAGGCATTAATGTCCGAAGGGAAAAGAAACGGTTGAAACCCCCCTGGTCTTTTCCGACCCTCGACTGTATGGTCACAATTCCCCATGTGAGCGCAAAGCGCAGCTCTCCTTTGGCAGCAACGCGTTCGCTTGTATTGGAATACTTGGAAACGGAGTATGCCTGCCATCTTCAAATTTTCACGGATGTTTCTGTGGACAAGGTCAAACAAGCTAGCGCTGCGGCTTTTTACATTCCTTCTTTGGACTGTAAGTGGTCCGTACGCTGTACTGCTGTCGTATCCTCCACAACGGCGTAAAGTGTTGCTATTGAGGCGGCTTTGCGGAAGTTAGGGTCTTGTACGGCTCAACCTGTTGTCATCCTAACTGATTCAAAATCTGCCCTTCAGAGGTTAGCGCTTGGGTTCCCTACTGACGCCTTGTCTCTAAGCTCTCTGCGCTTGGTGCAGAACTGCACAGTAGAGGCTTTACTCTAAATTTCCAGTGGGTGCCCTCTCACAAAGGAGTCAACGGTAATGAGGGGGCAGACAGTCTCGCCCATAAAGCTCTCTCAAGGATTCCATAAAAAAATACCTGAAGATGGGAAAAGTCTCTGCAGGAAAACGGTGCTCGATCACTTCAGTACCCTGTGGAGTACGTCCCACAAGCCATGTGTGCCCAAGGGACTGAGAAGATATCAGGCGACCCTTCTACATCGAATTCGCACGGCCTGTGCTCGCACTCCTGCATGGATGCATAAGACCGGCATACCATCGTCTCCGCTCTGCTCCTTATGTAGTGTGTGCGGGGATATCGAACATTATATTATGTACTGCCCAGAGTACAACGCGGAAAGGCTTGTGATGTTCGCTTCCTTCAAGAAGACAGGAACCCGTCACAGCACAGTGCAGGACATTGCCTACCCGAGTGGAAACCAAACATGCAGAAGGGAGGCTGCACGCCTTCTTTTAACATTTCTGCAGAACACGGATCTTCTTAAATGGTGACAGCAGGAACGGACTATGGCCTACTGTGATTGAATGTGTGCGTAGATGGTGTCTTCCGAGGTGGACTACTTTATTCTGTGAGTGAATGTGTGTATGGAGTGTGGCACTACAATGGCCTATGTTCTACTTTGACTGAATATGTGCATAGATGGTGACTTCTGGAGGGGACTGTGATGTGAACTGTGTGGATTGATTCTGTGCATAGATGTTGACTGTGGGAGAAAATGTGTGCTATTATGAGAGACTGTGCGCTTAGCGGAGTAGATGCGGCATTGTTAATATCGAAGGGACGCTGCGGTGGAGCAATTGCCGGCAGAGAAAGCAAGGCTAACCCCTCCTGTAGCATTCAACACCTCTACTCAACTCAACTCAGGGCTAAACCACAGCCAATGTTTAAGATCTAAGGAGCAGTAGCAAATAGGGTACCACCACGCAACTTATGGCCCGTGATTATCTTCAAGATGGCATCAGTATTCTTCAGGTGGCCAAGGTGTTGCCTAGTTAACACTTCAGTTTAAAGCCGCGTGTTCAGATGCATAATCTGTTTAGAGAGTTTCTTTTCTTTTCTTTTACGACTGTTTATTATAAGCGACTTCTCTTTCGAGAGTTATTCTCGAGAACTATCATGTCTTCATTGATAACGGGTGGCCTACCGGAAGAGCTAAGAGAGCGCGTTTGTATCTTAAGGACAGAGCAAGCAGACAGTAAAAACAATTCAGCAGGAAAACCAAGCGGGTAGCAGTGCATTAATAGGGAGTCTTAGGGTAAAAACAAAGGCTACCACTACCGTCTCGAAGCAAGTGCTCTCAAGAGGACAATTCCAGTCGCTAACAAAATAATTGAAGTTGACCCCAGAGGGTGAACCAGTGGATGCAGTTCGGCAATGTATCTGTCTTGTGTAATAGGTAACTAAGTGTGGGAGTGCATCTGTCTATTCCGATAAGGAAAACATAAGAAATCATTAGAAGAAAATGAGAGAGGAAAGTATATTTCCTCTAATGCAGACTTCATATACATGTGTGTGGGCGTGGAGGAAATGACCACTTCAAAATGAAATGTTGCAAAAGTGGTGTGCTCAAAAATAAATTTGAAACTGCTTCTCTAACTTGCTATCTCATTGAGTGCGAGCTTATGTCTTTGTAGTAGAACAAGAAAGGGCACTATGTCCGATTCAGGTATAGAACTTTTGCAGACAAAGCTATTAGCACTGCTGTAAAAAGCTTTGGCTTAGTTTTGGCATCAATATTGATAGACTCTGAAGACGTGCTGATGAGAAGATCAGTGAATGTATGCATTTGGTCCGAAGCACAACGCAACAAAGGCAGGACAAAGAAACAAAAAAGACGCCTAGATAAATATCTCCTGTTTTGTCATGGAGGTGATGTCTACGAGGGAGATATTATCAGCGTTAGAGCCTTATGTACGGGGACTTCGTTCCGTGTATGGAGTAGGGATTGATAGGTGTTTCAAATTCTGTGACTTCACATGGCGACTGAGGAGCTATTTTGAAGACCTGGACTTCTGGAACATCACAACGAGAAAAAATTCGTTCGTGGTAATATCCGCTAAGCAAGAAATACTATGCGAGAGCACAGTTTATAGTAGGCGGACCACACCATGTACATGAAAACGCGATTGAGTTGTCCTCTGACACAGGGAGCCAGCTACGCGCGTCTTCAACTTTTTCATCGTCAATGCCAATTTACTCAATGTACGCCGGCGACGTATACTTCGGTGCCACGTTTCTGCAGCAGTGTTGTTAATGGTAACGCGTATTTCTCAAGTGCAGTGCTTCTGGCACAACGTTTTCCAAGCCAACTCTTGCAGCGTACATCTGTCTGTCACTAACACCACATAGCTCACAACGCAAATATTAGTTTTAGAGTACTGTTAGTTGATGAAGAAGGCGATGCGTAATGCACAGGGTGAAATTGTTTTGCAGTTTAACACGAGACATGATCGCCTGCGGAGATAATATAGTGCTCTCTTTCAGTGGCCAGTGAAGCTGATCGGTTTTTGCCGCTCCAGGTTCAAACCCCAGTCGCGGCAGTATTTTATTTATTTATTTATTTATTTATTTATTTATTTATTTATGGTGTTTACAAGGTCATCATCAAGGTAAAGCTTCACACAAACTGGTGAACCAGTTTGACCGCGTAAAGTCGGGCTTTTACACTAAAAAAAGACCTGCGGTCAGTTGCTTAAAATAAACTTTGGCGGTTTTTGGCATCCGGAGTTCCCGGGTTCAAGCCCGACCGCGGCGGCTCCGTTTTTACGGAGGAAAAACGCTAAGGCGCTCGTGTGCTGTGCGATGTCAGTGCACGTTAAAGATCCCCAGGTGGTCGAAATTATTCCGGAGACCTTCACTACGGCACTTCTTCCTTTCTTCTTTCACTCCCTCTTTTATGCCTTCTGTTACGGTGCGGTTCAGGTGTCCAACTATATATGAGACAGATACTGCGCCATTTCCTTTCCCCCAAAACCTATTATGATTAATTTTTGGCATGCATCTTATTTAGGGAACAATTTCATCCCACAAAAATACCAGTGCCCACTCATAGAAACTAAGGCCTCACAGTAAAAGAGAGATGAAACGATTGTAATGTATTCTAGATCGGCGAAAACGCACTGCTTCGATTGGAAGAAACGTTGGAGACGAAGAAAGATTCCTTCTGTATCGCTTTTTCTCTTTTTTTTCGGATAAGGTTTAATATTCTTTCTAGAAGAAGATGAATCAAGAGCAAATCAGAATAATATTTTGAAGCCCTGCGGTCATTAAGGCATATAGAGAATATGCAGCATTTAAAAGCTCGTGATTTCGCAAGTACAGGTACATTTGCATGTATGTTTTACATCAGGGTGCTTTTTTTGGTCCTGAAACAACATTGGCGGTGTTGTGTCAGAACTGAAATTCTTCACTTATAAGTGATGATTAAGACGCCGAGCAGGACGTTCCGAAAGAATATTCAGCAAAAGACCGTATACACTCTTTCGTGTATGTTATAGAGAAATGTGCTGAATAAACGAAGCCATTATACACATTTTCATTAAAAATGTGCTTTTGAGATACTGGAGAGAACAGCGGTCATGCAGCCATTGCGTTAGAAGGGCATAAAAGAAGGTAATGTTAAGTTTATCATTAGTTAAAGGACTACCCAGCAGCGACAGTCTTCCAAAACATGAATGATGGAATAAGAATTAGGAAGCATGCGATGAAAGCTCGCACAATTTCTCTATTGCTATTCAGCGAGTGTATATAAGATATGAAGGTCGTTTATTTGATGACAGCTTGTTGTTAACTTGCACGCAGAATTTTCAGTGATCTCCGATCTGCTTATCCACGGCGATGCCACTTAAGGGACGTATTGGCGATATGTCTGAGACCTGAAAGACTGATCGCAATAATGTGGGGCTACATATTTATATTTAGTCGAGTCCTTAAACGAGCCTTGCGTGGCCAAAATATTTGTTCTCGTTGCAGCAATAAGAAAGAATAACGGAGCTGGTCACCTTGAATACATTCAAAATGCAGCGTTGTCTTGTGTGCGCAGTCATCATCCTTCTTTGTGTGCACACTCTAATGCCAAGGTATGTAGTCTGTAGTACCGGAAAGTGATTCCCTCTTGAACTTAAAAACGGCAGCATGTTTTGATACTTTCCTACTGGTCATTAATATTTCTTGTAACGCGTATTGACCTCTCATTGCAATAATTCCTGAACACCGCCTAATTGTTCACTAAAGAGCTTTGTGCATGTGGTAAACACAGAGAAGCGGTGCCGCCAGCCTTTAAACTCTTGTTCGGCAGACGTCAAATACCCCCCCCCCTCCCTTGGTTCTCTAACGCTTGCTTTTAAAAAAGTGCAAAAGGCCTTAAGTGGATCTCGCTATACTGCTTGCGAGACTGTTGTGTGCTCTTATGTCTGCCGTGAAATGTTTGCAGTATCCGGTATTACCGAAAAAAACTATTTATAGCTCTCTTTCCAAGCACCTTCAAAACATATAATCAGCATACTATCGAAGTAGTGAATTACTCCACCATACAAACTAGTGAACATTGGATGAGAAGATAATGAATTTCTTGTTGAAAGTTGCTGCTAGTGAATATCTGACGACTGGAATAAGAAGGGCAGGGGTGCAACATAGCGGATGTTCTAACGTGTTCACAACAGTAAACAACCCACATCTTCTATGCGAAGCCAGTGGGAAGGTTTCCAGACGGTGTTCCATGCGCGTGAAAGCCAAACTATGGAAACAAGTGTTCTACAAGAGGGAAGCAAATTGCAAAATGTCGGACTCAGCAACCTTCACTCTCACCCACGCCCTTATACATGATTCAACAGTTTGAAGTGACGCAGAATAGGTAATTGAAGAGACACCAATAAAACCCATGTCGCGTTTAATATACATGTCAATTTTTGAGAAAATAAATTCTACAAATAAACAATAATATGAGACGTGGACTTCGTCGTAAATGGACAGAAATTTTGCAGCAATAATATGAAACAGAAATATACTTACGAAATGAGAAATGTTTTCAAAACTCGGCATGTATTAATACGATAGTGTAAAAGGCCCCGTTACCCAGAAAATATGGCGTCCGTGTTGTCCGCGTTGCCGGCATTGTGAGCGAAAAATAAGTTGGCGTAGGCTGGCCCATGTGTACAGTACCACCAGCCGGAGAAGCAACCTAGGTGGGCCACCTAGGTCACGTGACCTTGAGGCGTCACCACAACCTGCCCGCCAAATTGTGAGCAATCTCTCCACCGTGGCGGGTGGCTGCCTAATCAATGTTTAATAGCGAGAGGTTGCTCGGGAAGATCAACTTGGGTCGCACAAGACCCACCAGTGGCAGCACCTGCCATCCCAGGGCAGTGCCACTTCGCTTAACCGCTGAAACATTCTGGAAGTTGTGGTGTAAGGGCTCCCAGGGGCCTGTGAATGTGATGTTGAGAATGACCAGTTCCGCATATATGGGCATGAACTCATTATCTGTGTTGCGTGATATCTCTGAGGCGAAGCTGAATTGTCCCTGTGATATTTTTCTCTGTGTAGTATAAACACAGGAAAAAACCACTACGCATGACTTAATGATAAGGTTTTTGTAAACTGGCTGCAATGCAACTTCAGCTCTAAGGTGGCGGCTGCATTCCTCGCACAATCCATCATATCTGACATAAGAATCTTTGAAATGATCGACCGCTAGACCAGACACATGTCATTACAGGTCCGTTACTTCATTTCACTATGAGAAAGGTGACCAAAATTTGTTTTATTGCCTTGCCTCATCACTGTGAAAATAGTGCTTTTGTGCAGCGCAAAAATTTACATACAGAATATACAACGCATAATCAATTTTATTGGCTGCCATCTTGGATTCTAGAAACCGAAACTATGCCGCCATTTCGTCCCCTGACCTCATACTCACATAGTTCCACATCCATCCACCATATTGAACCGTGACATCATCATTTGCATGCGGTGGGTGGTTGTTTCTACAATGCTATTACAGATAACGCTGAAAATCTCAGTAAGAGATGTGCCGTTTTCTCGTTGCTGCCACAGACGACGCTGTTATCACAGCGTGACAGCAGACCCCACGAAATATTGAAACGTGATGCGTAAGAGCTCACGCTCTTGAAAGTTCATGTTGTTATTAGTGCTCTTTTGTACTCGGGTAAAGTGACAAATCTTAAACTTGATGGAGATCTTAGACTTGCTAATTTTAGTCCTAGCCATGCTGACAACGCCCACTAGAAAGTATTTTCTAACCAAGCAACAGAAACACGTCGGTCAGTCATGGCTCAGAAATATACAAGAGTACACTTCGACACGTCAGGTACAGTCGTGAGTAAAAAATGTGAGCATAGCGACGTCACCGCAGTGGTTAAAACCCCACTGCGCGGCTGGCGGAGCGCCGTGCTTTGCGAACACACCTCGCACTTTTGTTATCGGCGGGATCGTAAAAGCCGCGCCGCCGAGTTTTGCTGTTGCCGCCCCTGTAGCACATCACTAGTGCTAACCTTCTTTACTGGCAACCTTACGCTTTAATGTGTGGTTTATTAATTAAGGGGGTTTAACGTCCCAAAGCGACTCAGGATATGAGGGGTGCTGTAGTGAAGGGCTCAGGAAATTTCGACCACCTGGGGTTCTTTAACATGCACTGACATCGCACAGTGCACGGGCGTCTAGAATTTTGCCTGAATAAAATTCGGCTGACGCGGCCGGGTTCGAACCCGTGTCTTTCGGGTCAGCAACCGAGCGCCGTAACCACTGAGCCACCGCGGCGGCCGCACGCTTTAAGAGTGTGACGTGCTACCGTTAATTGGTTAATGCCCATATATGCGGAAATGTTAATTCTAATCTTTACATTCATAAATCTCAGGGTGTCCTCATAACACTTGTGGCTCAGCTATGGTCAATCTATGGGTCACAGCCCTGCGATGGCAGGTGTTGCCACCGGTGGCACACCCATTGATATTTCCTAGCAACCTCTCACGACCAATCATTATTTTAACTGCCGCCTGCCACGATGGTCAGCTTGTTTAAAATGCTGTGGGTAACATGTGACGACGCCACAAGGTCAGGTGACCTAAGAGGGCCACGTAGGCTGGTTCTGGAGGGATTATGCGGCCACAGCACCGAAGTCGACGACGCCGGATTTTCTCCAGAATGGAAGCCTTAACTATTTGCGTTAATACATTCATTGGACTATCCACAAGCTACAAAAACTGTTTTGAAGAATATTTACACAACTGTTTGTAAAATATTGGTCCGTTGAGGCAGGTAGGCCCTTTAAAAGTGTGTACAGCCCTGTCTTGCAGGCTGTAAGCTTCAACGATAAGAAACATGAAGCCAGCAAGATAACATTTTTCTCGGTTTCCAGCGTGAACGGGTGTAACACAAAATAACGGCCAACAAGGAAACAAGGCGGCGTAGAATGTGTCGCGAGGGTAAGTGGCTAGCTTCATTACATTCACAGATTTTTCAACAGTCACCCGTTGTCACCGATGTTTCAACACTGATGTAAACCGATCACTGCTTATTGAATTTGGAATGCACATGAATGATTAGGGATGTTTAAGGAGCTGTCGATGTGCTTGCATGGTAAGAAGTATGAATTAGCGCCATTGCTATTGGTACGTTGAGAGGAGAAGGTGCTTTCCTTACAGTGTCAAACTGTGACTAACTAGAGCGGATTATAGAGAACGTACATTAACAACACAGGTCATCTTGTAAACTGGAAAACCAGATGGCAATGCCGTCCCTGCAACGCCTGAGACTCAGTACTGGTTTACGCCGTTCCGATTGCTCCCGATTCCATCAGCTGAGCCCTCTGACAAACTTGCCTTCACATCTCGTGGGTCTGCTTCACCTCATCGTCGCTCTCTCTTGCCAATGTGCCGTCCCCCTGCGTTTCCTGAAGCACGAACGCGTATCCATCAGAATACAAATGTGCTCGTCGTGCTCTCGCTAACGTTATTGCCGCCATCCTTGAAGGTGTGACTAGTCGTCTTTCTTCCTCTTACATTTTTTTCCGCCACCGTTGATGGTTCTACGGGTGCTGCCGTATCTGTATTAAGCAAAAAGCTTCCAATTTCTTGTAAATTTTAGTTCTCGGTATCGTCAATTAGAGCGTGGCCAACTATACAGGGTTCTAAATTATTGCTCAAAATAACAACCCTGCGAAGGTAGACACTCACGGCCTCCTAAATGAGGTTGTTCCAGCACCAGGCAGCAGCAGTCCGGAGGAGCGTATAGTGCGTGCGGCATGCAGCACGCGATATAGGGCCCTATAGGAAAGTATCACCGAGAGGGCGCCAGATAACGCGATTCGTCACCGAGGTGCGGGCGCGCCTGTCGCGTCAGGACCAATAAGCGGGTGCGCACTGGCAGCGCGAAAATCTATCAACTGCTCTTGAGATGGAACGAACATTTTGAGGGGCCTCTGAAAATTCCACACGCTAGCTCTGTTCCTATGACCCAACACAACAGCGTTGACATCGGCGGTACCGTCTACAAGTACTGCTGCCAACAGCCACGAACACAATCGCCGTCGGTAGCGACAGGCAATAGATGTCTCATGGAAGAAGATCGGCAGCACAATCACCTAACGAAGCGTCAGGCGAGATTTTCATCACACAAGAGAAGCGAGTTCAAGAACGCTTCGGAAGCGGAAACACGGGTCAGCACGCGCGTATCCTTGCAGTGGAGTAGTCTAGTCGTAGCAAGGATTACACCGATACTTTTTCTTATGGCAGCGCCTGGCCGCGCGAAGGCAGTCTTTCTCATCCCTTTCGACTCTACGAATTCAGCGTTATGCCATTCACACCATCTATTGCCCAGCGATGTACGTAAAAATGAACAACGTTTTTTAGGCCTTAACGGAACATCTGCCTCTTCCAGCGGTGGAATCTTGGATTTGGATAGTTTGTTCTAGTTGGTCTGGGCCGGTTCTTGTATGCATAGCGCTAGACAAGCGAAGACGACACAGAATACACAGGACAGGTGATAACTTGCAACTTTATTTCAGGAAGGCTTCACCACTCGGATTATATAGCAACAACGTAACCGCAACCAGAAGATCCACATGCGCTTTGCATTAAAATCATAGTCAAGATGCACAACGTTTAGACAGAACGCCCAGTTGCCGGGAAAAGGAAAAATAGAGAGGAAGGGGAAGGTTAAGAAAAAGGCCGGAAAGAAGAAACCGTTGAAATGGAATGATATTTAGGTTTCATGAAAAATCTGCTAAAATGTAATTAAAAGATTAAAACGAAGTAAAAGTTATAAGGAGTAACAGAGAAACAACAAAAACGCATGTTAGAAACTAGTGTACAAAGCTCCTTCAAAAAATATACGTGATTTAAAAGACAGTATGGCAATGAACGATTTTTTTTAATTTGTGATGCATGTGAACAACAACGGAATTGAAAAGCAACAAAAAGACGGCAAAGGCTGAAACCCTAAAAGCTTGAGCAAAATTAATACCAATAACAAAGACTCCAGCGTAGAAGACTCCTACACAAAATAGTTGTCGTTTAAAAGAGACTAAGACACTTAATGAATGACATTAAATCATGATGCATGTCGATAACAAATGGTCTAAATTCCAACAAAAAAAAAACACGGCAGAGGTAGAAACGTACAGCTAAATGTCGAAATAATAAAGAAACTAAGACCCAAAAACAAACAAGTTTTTGATGAAGCAGGGAAACAATCATGTGCAGCAGCATTAACACCCCTACAAATGACCTTCCAGAAATTCTAAGTCGCTCTCGCGCAAATTAAGGGAAGGGATGCTGACGAACTTCCGCCAGTACTTTCTTATCAAATAGGCTTCATTGACTTCAGGGTCTGTTTTTTTTTCTTAAGTCGCTCTTATGAATTCATTACTCTGTATCCTAAGTAGCATGGTTGCTCTCGCTTTGTCTCGCATGCTTTCTAATGCAAGCCATGCGAGACAAAGTGAAAGCAACCATGCTAACCTAAGATCTCGGATAGAAGGCCACGTCTCCTGTTTACTTAGACAGGACATAGTATTAACGCTGAATAAAAGGGACGAATAGAGAGAAGTCAACGCAAAGACTGGACAATAGGCATCAACTGACTTTATTCACAGAGGACTACTAGGCAACGATGGCTTTCCAAAAAAAAAAAATTACTTCCAAACCGCATGCGCTGTGGGCTTTCATATTCATGAAGCTCACTTTCTGGGCAGAAAAATAAACACTCGGTTCACTAAGATAAATTTTCCTTTCCATGCGCATAAGATAGGCTACCAGTATCTCTCGCTCTTTCTGGTCCACATGCACAGAGATTACACATGTCTCCTTATAAAAGAGAGCACCATATTATTCACCGTGTTCACACAGTGTGCAATGTACCGCCAAGTGCCTTGATTCTTATTGGTCGCTGCAACAGTCCTGTACTCTATGAGGCGGAGGTTTATACATGCCAGTATGACCGATGTAACATTTTCATCAAGATTAAGGAATGCTGCAGACCGATGTGGTCCTGTAGGCAAAATACGGCTTTTCATGTTTTGTGACACAGGGCAGGTTTTTCTTGGTTGTATCATTAACAACTTTGCATAGTTTTCCGGTTTTATTCGATGCAGTAAGCACATTCTGATGTTTCCTTTCATCTCCATGTTTTAAAGGTGGTGTGTGAGCTGGTGAACATAAGGCAGCGCCACGCATCTAGACTGCTTTTGAGCTTGTCGCTGAGTCGTCTCCGTCCGTTCCGCCGTTTTTGTGTCGTTTATTAGGCTCTCAGCGACCGATGCTAGTAGTCTCATAGAAAAACCTGTCTTTGTCACACGACATGCTTGCATTTGCACAATTTCTAGCACCTTGTGCGAGAAGGACTTTTCGCGAATAGCCAGAAGGCATGCCTTACACTGCCTCCTTTTACCAATTTGGAGTGGGTTAAATCGAAATTCGGAATTCCTTTTTTGGGCCTGGGGTAGTCTATGCATCAAACGTGAGTCACGATAGAAAAAACACGCATCCATATACTATAGGCTACCATTATGTCAAGTCTATGAGTGAAATTCTGAACATAGGAACAAGGCATAAAATTCAAAGACATGATAGCCTACATGCTCATTTCTGTCTTTTTAGATTTTCTTTCTTTTCGGACAAGGTTGGAGCATAACAGGGCAACTGGAAATTAGTGGGAGAGCCGATTTTATGGCATGGCGTGATCCTGGTGATGAACGGTGCTATGTTTCGGACGTGTCGGATTTTTGCCTACGGCTGGAAGTAGTGAGAGTGACAGCTGGGAGTCTTCACCCTCACTTCTTTAGCCAATACTAGTACTTCGCCATCGGAGGAATAGCGGAGCCAGAAAGCGTTACTTATCTATTATTGTGTCACATATTTTGTTTCGCAGGACTGCTACAGGAGCCAGTGTGGGTATCAAGGCTGCGACGTCTGCGTAGGCTCTAATAACTGGTGTCACGGATACTGCAACGTTGCCACGTAGCACTGAAATAAATCAGCATTGATACCCCACAATGACCTTCTGTTCTTGGTGTTTTAGCTATATTATTTTATGCCGTTTTCTTATTCTTGTTATGTGGCACATCAGCACCTCACGGAAGCATGTAACCTAAAACATCTGATTGACAAAATGTTGCGCACCAAAGCTCTAACAAATATGTTGAACAGTTGTGGGAATCGATGAGCGCTTAAGGCCTCCTTAGACACACTGGCATATGTGGTACATGACCATTATCTTGCTGGCATCGATATGCAGAAGTCAAGGGAAAGATACGACGTTTCAGTTTCTTGATTTACCTTTCTGCCGCACTAAAGCTTGCGTCCGATGTCAGTGGGACTACAAAGTGAAACTCTGCACAACAGGAGCCAATTTTTAATAAACATTCAAAGCAACAATTTGTTTCCAGAGAAAATTTATTGGGGATCTGCGTCCTGCCTGGAGTGAAGGCGTCGGCGATTGTATGCTTTTCTTGTTACAAAATGATACAGCAGTTTAAACAATGCGTTTTCACAATAGGTTAATGCCTCAGTACTTCACATGCAAAACTTTTCTGGCGATCACTGCTTGACTCCGCTGAAGCATGGAGTCGAGGAAGCTGGCAGTGAATGTCTTGTCCATGTTTCTCTAATTTTTCAGCAGATATATATCTTTTTGGTCACCGAGGCTAACTCGTTATTTCTCTGTGGATACGTGACGCTTGTCCAAATATAATAATTTGACATAATTTCTGCAGCCTGTATTGGCCACTGCTTATGAACCCGGTCCTCATCTTAAGGCAATTTTTGAAAAACGTACAAGAATGCTTTGGGTCGTTATTTTGTTGCGACACAAATCCTAAATTAAAATTCTTGCGTCCCCATCGACGTGGAATCTTTTCAAGAATTCTTTGAGCAAGTCCTTCGCTCGTATTACGTTTAATTTGGTCAAGGAAACAAACTATACAAGCGGAGAATCAACCTAGCTCCATTACAATCGCGCCTGTGTCGCTGAACGTAGAAAGGTGATTTTTTCGAGCTAGTGGGTAATTCACATAAGGTTCAATAGCGCAAAAAGCAGGGACAAAACAGAACACAAGCGCCAATTTCCACGAAACGCTTTAGTCGCGCTTAGAGGGTTTATTAAGGGTATAGTCAAGAGCAGGGGGACCATGATGGGTTAACAGGCTGACGATGTGAAATCAAACATGCAGAAAGCAAAAACAAAACACAACCAATTGCAAACCAAAGAACCCCTAACAACATGCAAGCACATTTTACAAGTTCGCACAGTGCCCTGCATCCAAGAAGGCAACGTCTTTTGTTGATATTGAAAACGATGGACTGCTTACACAATTTTCGCTAAACAGGTCTATCGCCTTCTGGAAGGTGGTCATCACAGGCACATAAAAATCGCGGTTGCACAGGGCCTGCACAGGCGGGGAAAGGACACAAAATATACAGCTGAACGTGAGGGTGGTAACAAAACAGTGGTGATGACGTATATACATATGGTTTCGCATGCCATCAAAAAGATTGGCCAGAAAGTAGGATTGCAGGTTTGCATGTCTGCACCTGAGAAATTGTCCCGCATGTGCAAAGCCACCAGCTCCGACAGCACTCATCAGAGTCAATGTTCGATTAGGCACCAGAACCCGTTTGCACCGTGCACTGGCAACATGGTACAGTACAAGACACCGCTTTCCTGCGGGAAGTAGTATATTGACCAAAAGGGTCGTTGCCTAAATGAACGCTTAGGTGAGCACTGGAGGAATATTAGAGATGATGATGATGATGATGGCCTCTGGTTAAATGGCACGTACCCACGGTGGGGAATTGGCCAGGGTACATTGTTGATACATTGTTGATGCATTGATAGGGATGAGGGAGGGTCTGGACATTTGACACATCATTGTCGTTTTCATAAGTCAGAATTGAAAATCTAGCTTTGAGGAATGCCTAGTGATACGAAAAACGGAGATAAAAGACAAAGATAGAAAATTGAAGCCTTTGCGATGGAAAAAACTTGGGATTGAAAATTGTGTAAGCAGTCAATCCTTATTACCGTCAACGAAAGATGTTGCCTTCTTGTATACAGGGCACTGTGAAACTTGTAAAACACGCTTACATGTTTTTAGGTTTTCTCTTTGATGCAATTGATCTAGTTTTGTTTTTGACTTCGCGTTTGATTATACATCCTAACCTGATAACCCTTCGTGTGGTCCCCCCTGCTTTTGACTTTACCTTCATAAACCTTTTAGCCACCAGTAAAGCGTCGAGTGGAAGATAGCGCTTGTTTTCTCTCTTGTCCCTGCTTTTTGCGCTATGGAACCAAAGGTTTATTGTGATGGGTTTATAATTAGGTCTATATAAATTGCGTTTCGACGGCTTACACAGCGAGTCTGGTCATTTCCGCACGGCAAGAACTTATATGGTGTTTTACCAGCCCGAGAAAACGCGTACGAAGGAACATGGACAAAGACAAACGGGCGCTGAGCTGCAACGTTATTTTGGAAAAACACGAAACCCTTACATACAACCCTCCGAGGCACCGCCAATCAGGAAAAAAACTCGGGAAATTAATTCACGTGTCAATCAGCACGAACAATGACTCTAACTACATATAGACGAACGGATAACAAGCCAACCCCATATAAGTGAAAAAACAAGCAGCGCGCAAAAAATTGCACAAAGGAATTTTTTCTCCTCTCTTTTTTCACATAAAAAAGTAAAAGGTGCTAATAAAACGCGACACGAAAAAACGCGTCCTTTAAAGTGAAAAACAAATCAAGACAATACACAATATGGAAGCCCTAAGACCATGGACCCGATGAAAAAACATGATGCACATTAAAGCCAAGAAGGAAAGCGTCTATACGAAAGTCGAGGAAGATGACAATATGCGTTGAAAACGAAAAAATGCATCTGCAAGCAAGCATGCCAATAAAAGCGAGAAAGAGAGAGACGCGACCTAAAAAAGCCGTGAAGGCAAAAACACTGTAAAAAAATAACATACAAGCATTGGCTTCCAACAAGGAACACAGATATATAATAAAATATCGAGGCAAAAGACAAGAAATCATAACACAGAAGCTAAAATTTAAATACTACAAGGGGAAAAGAAGGCATGGTATGGCTACTATGGACGGTGGGTAAAGAAATGTAAAATCAATGAAAACCAGACAGGAATGCGATCTCCTTCCGTGAAAGTAAAACAGAGGGCATACTAAAACATTCCCTCCTGAGATTTGAAATCTTCACTGCTTCTATTATTTTGCGAGTCATCTTACTGTGGAATTTATTTAGAATCGTGGTTTTTTCAAACACGGGTGCGCATTTTTCATCACGGCCTAGATGTTTGTGCTGACATTCCCTACAGTGGTGTGGAAGGTTCCTGAGTGAAGCTCCAGATAAATCCCCTTCTGTGTTCTATTAGCCGTTCGTTGATACAACGGCCTGTTTGGCCAATTTACGCCGTCCCACATGTCAGAGGAACAGAATACGCTACTCCTTCGGCACATGACACCAGCGGGTCTGTGTGGCGTATTCTGCAATCGGTGTTCTTTTTCGTCAACGAATTTATTCTCCGGCACAGCCTGGAAAGGCTCTGGGGGGCCGAAAAAACGTACATCTGGTTTTTTACCTATTTTTAGGGTTGTGGGAGATCTTGTGTGTATAGGAAATAACGACTACCTTAACATTTTGCTGTCGCACTTTGGCTGAAGCGTTGATTCCTCTACGCCTGGTGCTTCTTAACACCTTTTCAGCTGCAGAGGTAAGAATTTGATGCGGGTAGCCTGAATGAGTTAGCCTACAGACTTGTGTAGCAAAACTTTTCTGCATTTTATGCTCGCACGATTTTGCTGCGGCAATATTGAAAGTAGTCTGAACAATATTTGTTTTTACCAGCTGCGTATTCAGCACCCTCGAAGCTGGTAAAAAGAAGTAATGTTCAGTCTACTTTCAATAACGCCCCAGCTAAATCATGCGAGCAATAAATGGAGGAAAGGTTTGCTACCCAAGTCTATAGGCTGACTCATTCAGGCTACCCGCATCAAATTCTTACATCTGTATCTGAAAAGGTGTTAAGAGGCACCAGGCGTAGAGGAATCAACGCTTCAGCTGAAGTGCGACAGCAAAATAATAAGGTAGTTGTTATTTCCTATAAGCACAAGATCTCCCATAACCCTAAAAAAATAGGTAAAAAGGCAAGTGTAGATGTTTTCTCGGCCCCCCAGCGCCTTTCCAGACGGTGCCGGAGAGTAAATTTGTTGACGAAAAAGAACACCGATTGCACAACACGCCACATAGACCCGCCGGTGTCATGTGATGAAGGAGTAGTGTATGTATTCTGTTCCTCTGACATGTGGGAAGGCGTACATTGGCCAAACAGGCCGTTGTATCAACGAACAGCTAATAGAACATTGAAGGGGACTTATCTGGAGCTTCACTCAGGAACCTTCCACACCACTGCAGGGAATGTCAGCACAAACATCTAGGCCCTGATGAAAAATGCGCACCCTTGTTTAAAAAAAAACACGATTCTAAAGAAATACCACAATCAGCTTACTCGCAAAATAATAGAAGCAGCCAAGATTTAAATCCCAGGAGTGAATGTGCTAGTATGCTGTGTTTTACGTTCACAGAACGAGATCGCATTGCGGTCTTGTATTAATTAATTTGACCTTTCTTTACCCACCGTTCATAGTAGTGATACCATGCCTTGTTTTCCCTCTGTAGTATTCAAATTTTAGCTTCTCTGTTTTCACTTCTTGTCATTTGCCTCAATATTTTATTATATAGCTGTGTTCCTTGATGGCTGTTACTGCTTCCATGCTGTTTTTTACAGTGTTTTTGCATTTACGGCTTTTCAAGGTCACGTCTCTCTTTTTTTTCCCTTTTAATGACATGCTTGCTCGCAGGTGCATTTCTTGGTTTTTAACGCATTTAGTTAACCACTTCGACTTTCGTATAGCCGTATTTCCTTTTTGGCTTTCATGTGCATCATGTTTTTTTATCGGGTCCATGGTTTAAGTGCTTCCATAAGATGTATTGTCTTGTTTTGTTTTTCACTTTAAAGGGCCCGATTTTTCGTGTCACGTTTTATCAGCATCTTTTCGTTTTTATGTAGAAAAAGAGAGGAGAAAAAGCTCCTTTGCGCAACTTTTGCGCGCTGCTTGTTTTTTCATCCATGTGGGGTTGGTTGTTATCCGTTGGTCACCATGAAAAACCAACTAGCCCGTCAGTTGACGCTGTTCAAGAACTGATATTCGTCTAATGAAACTACCCTTTTGAATTCTTGACGTATCCACGCTGGCGGTTGCTTTACCTACATCATCCTGAAAAGGTGACGAAATTAGTTTCATTGGCGTATATGGTTGGAGCTGGAGCCCTGTTGTTAAGTTCAGAACATTGCGCACGACGTCTCAAAGACCGTTCAGCTACTGTAAAGCCTGTTGAGAGGCCCAAATCTTCGGAAATGTCGATAAAAGTTAGTCTGCAGTTTTCAGACTCATGCGAGCAATGTGTTTTTCGACAAGCTGATTTATCGTTCAGTTGTGTTTTCGACAAAGGTAAACAAAAAACCGAACCTCCTCTGAACCTATATCTGTTAAAAAATGGAGAAGGCATGGACAGCGCTCGTTTGGACTCCAGTGAAGGCTGATTGTTTTTCAACCCACAGTTGTGACTGTGGATAATTGCTCTTCAAAAACTTTGTGACATTATGCTGATCTCACAGTCCGCCTATTGTTATAAAATTATGCAGTATTACTTGAAAGAGCGAAATATGACATCGGAAGATCACAAGTGAATATTAATTTATAAATTGCAGAAAATGAAGAAGAGGACATTATTGATTTGGTTAATGGATTTTAACGTCCCAAAGCGACTCAGGCTATGAGGGACACTGTAGTGAAGGTCTCCGGAAATTTCGACCACCTGTGGTTCATTAACGTGCACTGCCATCGCACAGTACACGGCCCTCTAGAATTTCGCCTCCATCGAAATTCGACCGCCGCGGCCGGGATCGAACCCGCGTCTTTCGGGTCAGCATCCGAGCACCATAACCACTGAACCACCATGGCGGCCAGAAGGTAATATTATATTATAATATAATCAGAAGTAGCTTATAGGTCTTTCATAATTATATTTCTAATTTATTCAAAAATTCAGAATATAGTATTCAGAATATTATAATTCAGAATTTCGTTCACTAGTGTGTCTAGCCTCGTTACATGAGTCGTCATGCAGCCATGTCGAGAATTGAAAGAAAAACACAGATCTTACTGCAGTTGGAAGGGATATTTTTAATAGAGAGGTACCTGTTACTCTGATGCTTCGGCGAAGCACGTGTCGATGCCCTTACTCAAGAGAGGGCCAAAGCGCAAAGATTTTTTATTGTTATTTGTTTATTCTTCAAAGCTGCCGGCACGCAGCTTTATCGCCTGGTCTGTGAGGCAAGAGCCTATTGTGGTTTCTTGGCAGGTCGTATGTCGAAAGTTCTTTTTAAGCTTTAAATTGAGCAAGACCTGGAGCGGCCAATAAAGTTTGTTTTAGAAGCCCTTTCTAGCATCTTTCTGACTACCGTCACCACTACGTTACAATATTCTCGTTTGCTTGAATAAAATATCCAGTGTCCAGTTTAGCGCTGTGTTTGTGTGTGTATGCATCACTCTACTTTCTTTTCGCTCACTATTCTTTCATGTCGAACCAGAACCGTCACGCTCAGCTTGCTGTTCTTGTAAGTGTTGTTATGCTGATTAAATGGGGCTTTCTTTTAGTATTAAATTCGCATGAGGACTAACATGAAGCTACATGTCAATATTGATGTCTCAAGACGAAGATTATTCCGCTCAGGTTGGCGTAGATTTACGGTGGCAGGCAGCGTTCACTGGCGATACGCCTGCGCTCCATAGAGAAAACGTTTTCTCTTTTAGCAGCGAGTGTGCTTTAAAAACAGACACATACTTGAGACCGGGAGATGCTGGAGCTTAACACAGAAGCGAATACTTTGATGTTGCGAAAATTTAACTTCCTAATTTATCTTAACTTCCTAAGAAATTCCTTGATTTAAAAACTTGATGAAACCGTCCGGTAATTCGGGCGTCAGTTCTAATTATTCTAGGCACTTTGAAAACATGTTTATATGCTTGCTCACATGTGCAGAAAACGGTTGCTTGTAACACTCCACAAAAACAAAAAGTCATCATTGTGAAATGTCACAAGGAACCGTTTCCTGCATGTGTGACCAAGCGTATAAACATGTTTTCAGAGTGCCTAGAACCATTAGAACTGACACGCGAATTACCCAAAGACTTCATCAAGTTTTTAAATCAAGGAATTCTTTTTGCAAATAGGCGTGTTTGATGGGCACTCGAACCTAGAGGCAACAACCTTTGCTCCCTTAGAGCTCGGCACACTCTAAGTTGGTTAAAGGAGGCATCGTAAAATCGTGCCCATCGAGCGCTTTGAACAAGCCTGCCCACATTTAATGGGACGCTGATTCAAGGGTCAGGTGTAACGCCTCTCAAGAGCAGGCTAGAAGCCATCTTTGTTGACGTCAGTTGCCGAATACCTGCTGAATAAACCAGTAAGCAGGCGGCCCGATCAAACGGAGCAAAAAAAGATGGCAGTTATACCAAACCTTCACGGCATTTGGCACAACCTGAACAAGATCGGGGCCAGGGCAGGCGTCAAGGTGGCCTTTTCCGCACCCGAAAAACTCTCCAAGATTCGCAATAGAGTGAATGTGCAAGTCGTGCACATAGCCTGTTCAAAACGCCACGAAAAGCGATTCGTAGGATGTTCTAAGAACGCCGTATACTCCATACCGCTTACCTGTGGTAAGCCGTATATTTGTCAAACTGGGTTGTGCCTCATTGTGTGTTCATTCCTCAGAGCTGCCGCCGCGCCCCTGTATGAATTTGTGGATGCAAGACGCGACCAGATTTTTCTTGATTGATCGCTTCTAGGTGGAGCCAATCCTACTTCGTTCAAGAATGTTCTAATAACTTTGAGCGCTTTATCTGAAAATTCGCTATCAGCTTTGAAATGAGCACGGTAGGGAGCGGCGGGCATTCTGTTCGACGACCGTCGAGCACGCTTGTTGCTACGCCGCCGCCGAGTGACTCAGTTCATTGTGGGCACAAGTCTCCAACATAAAGAGTTTTGTTTATACGCCATTTTAGCTGTCTTCCTGCTCTCCGGATCGCAGTCACCACTTCGTGACATCTCGTAGAGGTGTTGGGAAACCGTTCTTGTACCGGAAACAACCTTCAAGTCGTGACGCCAGCCCTCTGCGTTTCGCACCGAAGGACGAGCCAGCAGTTTCCCGAGCCAGCCGATGTACGTCTCCAGAGAAAGCAGCCTGAGCCTGAGTGAGGGAAAGCAGCCCTGTCGGATCGCACCTGACAATGAAAAGACGCCGCAACGTCAACCATGCCATCTTCAAAGACGCTGACCCCGATGGTCCTGCAGCAGCCGGAAATGCCGCGAACATTCATTGGGTCTCCAGGTGAAGATCCCGATGAATTGTTGGACCATTTGAGCGCGTTGCATCGTTCGACAGTTCGTATGATATCACTAAGTTAGTGTATACCCTTTTCTCAGAGGCGGGCTCAGCGCGCAAGTGGTATTAAAACCACGAGGCTTCCCTAACGATGTGGGGCTATTCAAGGGAGAACTTTTGAAGACATTCAGCACTGTCGTGAAGAAATAAAGAGCCGCACGACTCCGCGAGTTCAGGAGAGAGCTTCCAAAAGAGCCCGTACCCGGATACGTGGAAGAAATGAAGCACTCCTTCCGCCATGATGATCCCGATATGACTCAGGAAAAGAAATTTAAGTTTTTAATGCGCGGCGTAAAAGCACAACTCTTTGGCAGCCTCGTCCGCCCGCCGTCAAAAAAATGTTGAGGAATTCAGGCAAGAACGCTGCACCATAGAGAAGACCCATGACGTCCGGACTCGGCAGTACAACCGCTCTGCTTATGTATCTGCAATTCGTCCGGACACTGTGACCACCACCAGCGGCACCTTGCCAGAAGTTATCTGCGAAATCGTCTTCGAGGAGCTATGACGATTGCTGCCATTCTCCGCACAGCCCCAAGCAGCGACTCTCATGAATGTGATGCGGGAAGAAGTGCTGCAAGCACTTCGCACCCCGGTGGCTACAGAACCCCAGGCGATGACCAACGCCGCTGCCATACGCACTCATCAGCCCTATCGACACCCCCTACGTCCTCTCTGAGATGTATTACTTGTTTCAGAACGCCTCCTCCCTGCGCCCTCCCGCCAAGACTAAGAGCGACGCTCAAGTCCCAGAAAATGCTACGTCCGGAGGACTTCCGAAAACCGGCTGTTGTCCTTCCATTGCGGTGAGGCTGGCATGTTCACGTCCCTGACCGTACCGATGTATCGATCTTCGTGGAATTGCCGTTGACGCACAGCGACCACGCTTCGGCCAACGTCCGCAAGATATCGGCGAGTACCTGCGTCGAGAGGAGCACGGTCGAAACACCTTTCACGGACACCATCACCGTCAACCTTGCGCTTTGCGTCGCCACGCCGCAGCTACGCAGCCGCGGTACAAGGAAGTCTTGTAGGGAATACTAAAGAGAGCAACCTGGGGAGGTTAGGTTGCTCATGAATGAAGCATCGAAGATCCTTCTCACATATTAAGGAGACAAAATAAATTATAAATATTATAAATTATTATAAAAATAAGCTATTTATGGGTAACCTTGTGACTCTTCTAACTTACAGCTCCCACGCAACTCGCAGCTCTTCCGCACGACTAAGAATCCACTGCGTGTACGAAGCTCGGGCCATGCGCGTCCCGCAAGCTTTGATGCTAGCGGGCCTGACGCGTGGTCTTAACATCGTGGCCACCGCCTTGGCACCCCTCTCGGACCATCTAAACGTGTCTGCGTAGGGGTTGGGGGTTAGAAGTAGTTGTATGGAAACGTGCGGTTTCTTTTCCGCGTCTGCTCTCTATCTGGCTGCTACCGAAAGCATAGCCTATGCTGTGTGTTTGACTGCCTCTAGAAAGTTCTTGCCCGAGTTAACACGCAAACTGCTCCGCCTTGAGCTTCGGCACAGGTTTTCTACATAATGCGCTACTTTGCCGCGTGGTGAGTACGCCCCCCACTGACGCGTGAGTGACATGCGAGAACTTGTTACATTTGCAACACCTATAGGCTACAGAGATGTCCTGACAGTGACGTAAGCAGCAATTGTAACTGAACGCTCACTGCTTTGTCTTGACAAACGTCCAATGGCGCTCACACACAGCGGAACAGGCAGCAACGGTGGTAGAGTACCTCTATTCTAGGTATCGTAACCTTGATGGCTCCGCGCTGCCAGTTCTTTAAACGTTTATTTCGACAAGTTTTGGCATGTTTTAAGCGTGCGGCTTCATTAGACGATGCTGCACTACAATGCAGGCCTGCATGCAAAACAAGCCGCTCAGTAAGACAAAAATTCGCTGATTTAATTGCAGAGTCGAAAAGATTTTAACGTATTTTCGTGCTCTATTCTTTGGTGCAGTATCCGTTGCACCACGGATTATCGTTGCCGATGCACTTACAACCGCTTCCGGATGCTCCTCCTGAACCGCAGACCTAAAAAAAAATAATTTACGCATTATAAAACAACACAATCATTTTGGTTAGGCATACCGCAGGAAACAGCTCTACTTAAATTTAAATAACCTCCCATGCCACTAAAGATAAGTGTGGCATGTTTACCTTTGACTTTTTTCGCTGATTCTACCCCATAACTAATAATCTTACTAATGAAGAAGTGTATCTGTTCGAACGCTCTACTCAGGCACTCTTGCAACTTCTCGCATTTTGTGATTCTGTTTTTAATTATTTAGAGTACCTTCAAAGACCCACAAGGGGTGTTACAGAAGGGAAGGGGGGAGGGCACATTACTATACGCTAAAACAGAACACGGAACACAAAACTACGGGCATATACAGATGATGAAGCAGCCCAAGAAGCAACATACTTATTAATAGACGGTACGTCTGTTGGAAGCTCGTTCCCAAGTTTAATGCCTAGCAGCAATGGTGCAAATTTGAACTAGTTATTCCTGGAATTCGATAAATATATGTTTGAATGGGTGATCGAGGCATTGAAATATATGCGATGAAGGGCGAAGCTGTTCGTGTCGGAAGTGGATAGTGATGTTTTACACTTTGAAAAAAGTATTGAAGGAGATAACTGTGTCGTCGTTGCTGCAAAGTTTGAAGATTCAAGGAGTTTCGGAGCTGCGTAATACTGTTACGAGTGTAGTTGCTTCTTACAAAAGAAGTCGCACGGTTCTGTAATGATTCGAGTGACTGTGTTAAAGAAAGCTGATGCGGTTTCCATATAACACAGCCATATTCCAGCTGCGGTCTGACTAGTGTGCTGTGCATTTTAAGTTTTTATTTAAGGTGTTGCCATGTTAATGTTTTTCTATCATTCCAAGTGTTCTAATTGCCTTGCTGATGGTGTATTCAAAGCGCTGATCCTTTTTAAGTCAGTTGCCTTTATGACACCGCGGAATTTAAACTGATTTACCCCTTCAATAAGAGCATCGTTTATGTTTGTTTCGTGAGCTCACTGGCCCTTGTGGGAACAGGAAGCAGTTCCGAGAGAATCCGGTAGCTCGGGTGCCAGGTTCGAAGTGCTTATGTCGGTTTTTGCGCGCCTTTAGCCACATAAGTGGTTGATGGCCGGGAATAGCCCTCTGAACCCAATGCTGCTCGTGGTAATATGAGCACCATGGATGCTACTCCCATGTGCACTCAGGAGCCGTTTACCTCGCAAGTGGCGCCTAGCGTTTTGAAGCCCCCATTACTGGTACTTGAAGGTGCTGGAGCATCAGTAAAAACGCTAAGAGTTATGAATGAAGACGATGAAGTGAAGAACAAGCTAGAAGCTCCATCTGCAGGACAGCTGCAGGTATGATAGCACATTTGACTATGTAGTTAGTGAACGAAAGGATAAGGAATGTGACGAGGTACCGCTTACACTAGTCACATATAAGAACAAACAGACTGAAAGAATTCCTAATGTTTCGCCTGTCAAAGGAGTGCAGAAAGTTTAAACAGGTTATTCTGAACAGCGGGTCATCAGAAATATGGAAAGCCTCCAAAAAGAAAGTAACATCACTAAGAGTGAACAAAGGCAAGAGCTTCTCTTAGTGTTGCTTCCTACGCTGCTGCCAAGCGTCTTCTATTGCTAACAGATGTGGCGGGCACAGGTGCCGTAACCTTCATACCTGAGACATACAAAATGAACGTAAGGAAAATACGTACTGTACCGCTTCAGTGCCGTTATGGGCAGATGCTAGCATTTTTGAGAGACCCTGGACTGATACTAGCTAAACGTCAGACAAGATTCCGCCGCCAAGAGGATGGAGAGGAGGAGTCCTGTCCTTTTACTTCGTGATTCTCACGTTCTGAGATGATCGCCCTATGCCGAAAAGGGTGGACTTGCGATCTAAAAGTCATCCGTTCAAGAGTACTTAGATATTCCCCTTAGATTCTTCAAGCGTGAGCGGTTTGGCCTCATGGCGGAGATCTGTCACAGTCCGCGCCGATGCGACATCTGTTCGAAGGCCCATGAAAACAAAGAGTGTAAACCACTTCGACCCAAGGGCGTGAATTTTCAAGGTGACCATGCAGCTTTGTTGTCTGGATGCCGTCAGAACACAGCGCCTTCATATCTCCAACGACAAGAAATAATTATTGGATGACCACCTGTTCGAATTGCTCTTCTTCTTAATATGTGATGTCCATGGATTAGGAGCAGCTAATGGCAGCAGCTCTACGAGATGCGATATGAGCCATTAAGAGCATGGGCTTTGGCTCTCGAAGGCGGCGCCGCGTTCAGAGGCCAAAGGAAATCGTCAATAAAACTCAGTATCGCGCGTCAACCAAACCCAATAGCCTGGTCTTGAGACTAGCGGATGAAACTTGCACCTCTTTTTTAGAACTTTAGCACAAAGTCACATGCTGTGTTCTGTCTCCTTTCTGTGTCTTGTAGGCCGTTGAAAAGCCATAAACTACCAATTGTAGTTAGCCAATATCAATGGAGCACCATGTCGTAATAAAAAGATGTTACAGTTAGTGAACACGTAGATTTCATAGGCTAGAAAGAAGAAAAACTCGTGTCGGCGGGAGTGCCGACACGAGTCGGCACTCCCGCTGTTTTCACAAGCCGACTGCATTGCGTTGACAGAAAGCTTTTCAGATGGATTCCTAAGGCTAGGCATTATACCCATTCCATTCTGAACGGTGATTACGGAAACTACAGTTCAGTTTCAAGTTTTTTCCACCACCAACGTTGAAAATTGTGGCATTGGTGAGTACATCGAATGATGTCACTGTTTTATTTAGCGCTCAGCGTTTTTTTTTCTGCCTACGGTAATAAAAGCATTAACAACCATGATGAAAATACACTGCAACATCAAGACGCATAAGACATCATTATCGGCTATGCTGAGCATGAATTTTAAACTAACCTAATCACACTCTACGTTTTAGAACAACCTGCGCGGACGACACTTGGTTGTCCTTGTTTTCAGCTTTGCAGTGTATAAGGCTCCCGCGATAAGGATGTCTTCGTTATTGGCCCAGTTTCTGCTAATTTTTCATTACAGGAAAACTTAAATTTTCCATAATCGTTGCCATCATTATCAGCCTAGCTGCATCCACTGTAAAGCAAAGACCTCTTCCATATGCGTTGAGGCAACCTTTTTTTACCAGCTATAAGCACCCAGCTGACTTCCTATTACCCCACGCTGCCCTTTACATTACTTAGAAAGTGCTCCGTCAGCCTAAAAGACTTACCACTATCTCATGGTCAGTTTGCAAGTACTACCAATACCTATTCTTTCTTCGATTTTTACATACCATGAACTCGCATTTCTTTCCTGACCCATTATTTCCTCTTTCTCTCTCTTAACGTTACATCTATTATTTCCCTTTCTGTAGTTCGCAGCACTCTCCTCAGTTAATTTTCCGGCCTTTTCGTTAGCCATTAATTTTCCGCACCATAGGTGAGTACTGGGCAGTTAAGCCTGTTGTTATTCTTTCTTCCCGAAGCACACAAGTGAGTTGTTATTTGTGGCTGGAGAGTACCTTTCAAGTGCATTCTATCCCATTCATTGCAGTATTTATCTCATCCGTTTGTTCCGGGTTCGTGGTTACTACCTGGTCTAGATAGATCTATTCCTGAACAATTTTTTCTATCTTTCACTGCCTATCGTAAAAATTTTCGTGCTTCCGAAAAGATTGAGGCTAGTTCACATTTTTCAATCGTACTTTGCAGTCCACCTTTGAGTTAATGAGGAAGGCAATGCCATCAGCAAAACGGAGAGTACTAAAACTGTGTTGCCCATTGGGGCAAGTTCAAGGAGGATTCGTCCTCAGTATTCCATTTATCAAGGCACCACAACCTAGAGCGAATCTTGAGCGAATTTACACTGATCTTTTCGATATTTCGTATCAATTAGGTACTTATGAAATTCAACAAACACAACCCATATGACGTCACTAGTGAAATCGGTGTCGTTTACCACAGAGCAACCGTTGAAGCATCTGTGAATGAGGAGGAGCCAGCACTTACTTTTCCGACACATGAGTTTTTCTTATCTCTACTTGGCCTCAACTTTGAGTCGCAGCCTTCCACCCTGCATACCACAAAATATATAAAATTAATAGACGCAGTTTTGCTACCTTAACATCTTATCGCCTACATAACAGTACTGCAAAATGTTGAGAAGACGTTGACGTTTCTTTTTGGCACATGATTCTGTAAATATCGGGCTAAGCATGGTTCAGAACATTTCTTACATTTTATGAATGATTAAAAGAAAGAAAATCATGTTGCTTTCAGACCGGAGGCTGTGCAACAAGCACTTTCGTGGTGGCTGTAGGCTTAAATGTATCAAATCCAAAGCCTTCGTCAAGTCGAAATAGCGTTACTTTGCCCAAGTAACCAAGGCTGCTCATCAGAATGATAAGTGTTCTTTTGCCATAGAACCGTCTAAAGCACCTTGCTTCCGTCTGTGCGTGTGTTCACACAGCAGACATCGGGTGCTGAAAAATTGTTTTTTCACGCAATGTGCTGCAATTTCGGAGCCCACCTCGAGCCAACGCGTGGATGAAGCCCGTCCAATGTGACCGGTCGAAGGGGCCAGGAGGGAAAGCTGCAGTGTCGAGCGGGGTGGGGGGGGGGGGGATCCGCGGTGGGAGAAACAGGGAAGAAGTAGACGATGAAAAAGGAGGGATGGTGTTGCCGACAGAGAGACTGAAAGAGGAGGTCAGCGCAGCGACGCTGCTAGCCTATCGCTACCGATGCCACGAAGGTGATCGGCAACGTGAGCCCGTCTAATCGGGTCAGTGTTTCTCTTTCTCCCGAGCGGCTGCATCTCGTAAGCGAAGTGCTCGGTGAGAGATTCCGTCCAAGATTCTCTCTGCGGAAAGCAGGGTAAAAAAGTAAACGAGAAAACCAGCGTGCGCATGTGGCGCAGTAGCTGCTCTTTTAATACCCCTTTAATCGCCTTTTCAAGAGAAAGGTAAAAATATAAATGGACGTAGGAGAGAACCTGGACAAGCATATATTTTTCAAACTTCAAACCAATGAAAAATAAATTAAAACGACGGTCGCCGCGCTCGTGTTTGCGAGACTCGCTATCGACAATACCCAGTTTTGCTCGCCGCAGCGCTAGAAGCCGATCGACGCCGTAAACTCAGAGGAACTGCGGCCGACGAAGACCCCCCAGCCACGAGAGGGACTCTCGACAACGCGTGAAGGGCAACTTCAGGAACTGCCATCGCGGACAAGGTTCGCGCTAAGAGCACTGGGCGGCAGCGATAGCGTAGGAATAGGAAGCGCGAAGCATCTATCGCCGCCTCCTCCGCCGGCACGCACCGGTTGTTTAACTGAGCTGTTTAGGTAATTTTTTTCATTAACCTTAGGATAGAACGACCAACATGTTTAGACCAGGCCATTTTTAATGGACCTGCTTATGAAGCCAATACTTCATCGCACTTGGATTGATATGTCCAAAGCCAAACCCGAAATTTTCAAAGCTTTCTTTACCCACGAGATATTGCTTTTGTCAAGGAAAAAGGACCGCCATTTAAAATAGGGTAAAATGTAACACATTAAAAAAGGAGAACCAATTGGTAGGGTTTCTTTCGTGCTTTCCTCAGCACAGTCTTCATTAATCAGAAAATGTGTTCAGATCTTATTCACAATTTTTAAAATAGTAATAATCTGCCCTTTCTGCACCATTTTTTTTCCTTGGGCCGCGTCTGGAAAACTACTATTCTTGTTATTATTTTTATCGTGGTGATGTTCTCTGATTTTCTAATCTCTATTATGTTGTTTAGCGTTGTGTTATGCTGTCTATAAAAGTGACAGGTCGAGGAAGAGCACTGTGATCCGGGCAACTCTTTTTGCTGGAATAAAATTATTTGCCTCTGACATGCAAAGAACACTTTTATTTCAGAATATTGAATTACAAAGGTAAGGAAATGTGCTCTGTGTAGTCATGCGAACGCGTGCAAAATCAGACGTCACCTTTCTCTCCATGCCCGCCACGCACCAGCCGAAACAATTTTTTGAAATGAACCTTCGTCGAAGCGGTTAAATATATTCTGTCAGTGTTCATTGCCAGAATTTAGTCCCCATCTTCATCACCATCATCATCATTATCATCGTCATCTGCCTTACTACACCCACTGCAGGGCAAAGGCCTCTCTCATATGTCTCCAATTAACCCTGTTCTTTGCCAGCTGCGCCCACCCTATGCCCGTAAACTTCTGTATTTCATCCGACCAGCTAAATTTCTGCCGTCTCCTGCTACGCATGCCTTCTCTTGGAATGCACTCGGTTAACCTTAAGGGCAAGCTGTTATCTTGCTACTGCATTACATACCCTGCCGAAGCCCATTTTTTCCTCTTTATTTTGACTAGGATGTCATTAACCTGGGTATGTTCCCTCACCTTCTTTGCCCGATTCCGGTCTCTTAACATTACACCTATCATTTTTCTTTCCGTAGCTTGCTGCGTTGTCCTAAATTTGGTCTGAACCTTTTTGTTTACCTCCGTGCTTTTACCCCGTTGCTGAGTACCGGTAAAATACAGCTGTTGTACACTTTTCTCTTCAGGGATATCGGTAAACTGCCATTAATGATCTGAGAGAACCTGTCATAAGCGCTCCACCCCATTCTTATTCTTCTCATTTTTCTTTCTTATGATCCGGAGCAGCTGGAACTACCTACCGTAAGTGGACATATTCCTTCACCACCTTCCCTACCTCGCCACCAGTTGTGAACTGCTGTTTCCCTGCTAGACTGTTGAACATTAATTTGGTAATGTTTGGTAATTTATTGGTGGAGCATGTTAACTCGCATTCTCAGCGTTTGGATGCGCATATATATTCTACTCAATTAAGTGGCGTCATTTTCCCGGAAATCTTAGATATGCGCGTTAGACAGTACAGAATAAAGCAGCCAGATTGGCTCTGTCATCTTGCGCCATCACAGAGCAGCAACACTGAAGCGCACCTTGAATCTTTAAACTCTTGAAACGCGTAGAAGGTTTGCCCTGTTTTCATCCCAGCATGCGTTTTACCATAGCATCCAGCCATTCTCCTGGAATGAAATCTTTCCTCTGCCTCACAGCTCACCTAGCCTAGATGATGCGCACGAAAGGCCGCCTGATTTTCGTTCGCAGAGTAAAATGTATATATTCGCAGCTGGTATTGCAGTAAGTGAATGAAACACACTGCGAACAAATATCGTCAACCACAATAAATCATCGTCTTTGCGAACAGCTTAGTTTAAACACAGAAAAGGTGTAACAGCGCTTTATCCCGGTAAAAGCAGTTATATTTCTGGCGCTACGATTTGATGTTTTTTATGGTGTGGTATTTCTTATGTAATGCTAAACGATACGAGAGTTTTCTTTTTTGTAGCGACCTTTTTAACAAGCTTTGATTCTTCTGTGGCGTTCAGTTGTTAACTTGACTTTGCCTACTGTATCTCTCTGCCATTTGATATCGCACTGGTGCGGATTTTAAACGTTCCTCCTCTTTGTATTGGCAAGATGCATACTAAGTGTTTCGTCTAATACTGCCTTTATTAAGTCATTGCAGTCGGTTTACGTGCTCCAGCAGTCCCTCGAGCGATACACTGAAGGTTTTTTTCCATCTTTCGAATGTTTACGTGGTTGAGACACAACATGTGCTTATTACAATCTCCTGACCACACGTACCAGTGCTCGCGTCATTGTTTCTCTGGGCCGACGACACAGGCACACATAAGTCAAGTAAGCAATATGGCTACCCGCGAACAGCGTTCCGTGGAGCGGTGTATAGCGCATAATTCTATACCACCCCTCCACCCGCCAGGGGGTAAGCTTCAAAATATGCAGCCCTTGATAAGTTCCCGCCGTCGGAATCATGTTCGCGACATCTCGGCTACATACCTTGGCACCATGATGTGCATGCACAGGAGGAAGATGACCGCAACCCCGAGATAACGCTGCATTTTTTATTCTTTAGATGATATTTTGATATCCTGCAACGATAACAAAGAAATGTGCAAAACAGGGCACATTTCAACATATGACAAAATATTCGCACTTAGTTTTCTACAATGGTTCAGCAATCGTTCATAGCAATTGTTTTCCCAAGTTACTTAACAGGGCGGCGTAACATGCAGATAGGAGGGAACCGAGTTTCTCTGCCTGAACTTTTGCCCAAACTGTTCCCGATACAAACCTCTAAATACATCTTTTAAAATCGCCGCGAAAAAACGCTCCAGAAGCTCAGTTTGCGTGAACTGGAAATTTTTTATCACTCTTCATGTGTAGGACGATGGTTGCTGCGAGCTCTCTATGGATAACTTACACCGTTTACATATGCCGCGCAGCGCCGGGTTACGCATTGAATTTATGGGTCTGAATGTGATCTGTGTATGAAATAGGGTTTTTCTATCTATGAAAACTATCTACTTTGGCGTGGTTTATCATTTGCATTTCTCTGCAACTTCATTGCTGAAGTCCATAGTCAATTTTGATTACGTTTTCTAAAAGCTAGTCAAATTTTCTTCTGTGTCACTTTCTCGAGAAATTTTCTGTTTATGGCGGTACAGAGCCAAGCTCATTTCTTACTGTTCCACCTTAGCAGCTTTAAGTTCATTTCTTTAGTTACAGCTTATCTCACAAGTTATTTCCAGAGGAAAGGAAGCTATGAGCCCGAGGATGTCAGGAGACCGACAACTCCCAGAGGCGTGATGTCCTCGCTTACTCGTTAGACAAACAAGTCTGTAAGACGACGCGTTGCGCCGAGCCAATAGCCTCTGCTTCACTTCGGACACATTGCGAAAAAGTAAAGTAACGCAGACGAAGATTTGTGGCCTTCCCCTCGCACTTTTCTTACTGTTGTACAGATTCTGAACACCACTCTGATTCCATTGCTGGCAGAGTTCCTCGAGCCCAGAGTCGGTTTTAAATTTTGATTTCACACAAAAATTCTGTGGCTGCTTGGAGTGTTGGGTGGTTTCATGTCAAGGTATTTCAGTTGTGCTTATCTGACCATGTGCCCGACTTTAGTGCTGAAGTCAGCACCCTTTTCTCTATTCATACAGGTGCCCAGTGTGTTTACAACAGAAAATTATTATAAGCACCCACAATCTAGAGAAGACATTTTGTGGTTGTTGCGGAAACATAATCGACTTCTCCGTTTTGCGATCTCTGAGGTCGCAAAAAGCTGCCGCTGTTTGGTTGTTCTGGCTATCGTTTTCATCGGGTGGGAGGCTTGGTCTTAGGACACCGTCAAGGGCTCCGTAATACCTCCAAGTCGTACGTCTTTATTTGGGCGGTCACGTGGGCCCTACCTACAATGGTAGCCGCCAAGCAAGGGATGAAAGAGGCAGACAGTTAAAAAATGCAACGTTTACTCTTGCTGTCAATCGATCGTGACTGTAAATTGCACGTTTGCTGTTCTCATATAATAATAATAATTGGTATTTTGGGGAAAGGAAATAGCGCAGTATCTGTCTCATATATCTTTGGACACCTGAACCGCGCCATAAGGGAAGGGATGAAGGAGGGAGTGAAAGAAGAAAAGAAAAATAGGTGCCGTAGTGGAGGGCTCCGGAAAAATTTCGACCACCTGGGGATCTTTAACGTGCACTGACATCGCACAGCACACGGGCGCCTTAGCGTTTGTCCTCCATAAAAACGCAGCCGCCGTGGTCGGGTTCGAACCCGGGAACTCCGGATCAGTAGTCGAGCGCCCTAACCACTAAGGCACCGTGGCTGGGCTGTTCTCTTATGTCCGCGCGTCAGTTCTTGTTGCACTTCATGATATGGAGGTACTTACCGGCGCCCTATGGATAACTTTGAATTTTCAGCGTGTTCTCCATTATCGTTCATGTGGCAAACGATATATTGTGAAGTATTTAATGACGGCAAATATTTTGTGGAAGAGTTTTCTAGCACAATTTTCAATATTCGTTTAAAATAGGCCTTAAACACACTGGAAGAGTACGTCCGCGAAACGGGCTTGGAACTGTCACTACAGACGCCGAGCTACATTCAAGTGTCCAATATTGCCTGGAACAAAATAGCAAGCTGCAAGATTTACACTCATGATTGGTAGCCATACATTACAAGATGCGGATTAACTTAAAGTCATTGGCCTAGAAATATGCACATAAGTCAGTTAAAGGAACACAATAGCTCCATTGGACAAAGAAAGCCGGAGAGACTACACTGCACTTGACCATTCGTATCATGTATATGGGTGGAGAGGCAAGGACCGAGACGGCCAGATGTCTTGTATGTTCAGTACTTCAATCCACGATACTATACCAGGCTCAGTTATATCAGCTGAGGAGACTGCAGTGGAGGGCGCTTGAAACACTGAATAGGAATGCAAAGCGCACCAGCATGGCCTTGCCAAAACTAATACACAAGCTGATTCTCCAGGAATATGCACAGTTGACCTCTCTGACACATCTGTTTGAACAGCGAAAGGCAGCAAGAGATTTCAAGAGAAATTATCTTACGCCCGTTGTAGCTGTATACAGTGAGCTTAGAGCACAGTCACCGAAAATATTGCACGCCCCCCCCCCACCTCCACACACGTCATTAAAAATAAACAAGGTAACCAGGCTCTATTAAGGCGAGAGCCTTTAATGGTACATGCTCGCGTCCGTCCGCCTGTCTGTCCGTACGTCCATCCTTTACGCTCTTCAACTCGATAAGAAAAAATCATTGTGCAAGATGGCATTCGAACCACCATGCTTCCGTTCAGCCACCGAGTGTGCTAACGAATACGCTACTTCCTGCAATGCATACGTAGTTCTCCTTGTCTAGGACGATGGAGAATGTTTGCACAAAGGCGTCGAATCAGAGGGTGCCTCCCAAACGCCGTCCAGTGCCACTAGCATTTCAGTGTTGTATGTTGCTTCGTGGTTATTGGCGTATAAGCAAGTAAGGCTATCATGCGCCAAGATCAAGGTGTATGAAACTGTACTCTCTAGATTTTTAGAAATATGTGAAAAAATATGGCAGTGTAGAAAGCTTAAAATGTTATTTCCTTCTATCTAATATTGAGATGAAAAAGTAGATTTATAAATAGCTAACATTTCAAGTTTCAAAAGAGATCGGGTAGCCTCCTCAGCCGTCCTGGGCTGGGCAAGGAACTGGAGGTTCACAACAAATGCAAATCATAACCTTAGCCTTTTTCTCAGGAATGAGAAAGTAGCTGAGGTGCATCAGGGGAAGCACTGTGTCATTATTTACTTTTTGTGAAGAAAACTAGCTTCTGTTAAAAATCTATAAACGCAAAACGTGCCTGCGATTGCATTATCACCACAGAACAATGCTGGTTGAACAGGTGTGCATTGGATATAAAAAGGAGAGAAACACTTTTTTCCGTAGCTTTTTTAGCCCCGAACATGAAATTAAAATGTGATTGACTGTAAGTTCCCCTCCAAATGTACAATCTTTTGTCTTCTTTCGCTAGCAGAAAGTTGTGTGTCGCCTATACGGAGGCGGCAGATAATTATTTTCTTGTAACGTTTCTGGTGCACGCATGACTTGCATTCACCTAGAACTGGTTTTATTAAGAGTAGCTTGTTATTTAGCTCGTTGTACCTAGCGGACTGCCATTTGTTTCCATTACTGTGTAGTATTTTCATGGATTCTTTAGAGGGCATATTTACGTTTTTAACTTGCTTGTCACGTGTCTGATCAGCGCGCAAGCCTGCTCTTTCGTTGCCCTTTATGCTGACATTACTTAGTACCCAGCACAGTCGTATGGTTTGTCCTCGAGTTATGGCTGTTGTAAAGTTGAGTATGAGGTCGCCAAGCAGCGGATTTATTGCATTTCCAGAATGAAGGACTGCAAATGCACTTAGTGAATCTGTGTATATAATCCTGTTGGCGAGGTTCTAATTTCTTTTCTAGGGCTACACGGATAGCATAGCATTCGGTAGTGAAGATGGATGCACACTGTGGAAGTTTTAATGTTCTATTATAATTTCCTTCTACCGCTGCGCTTCCAACGTGAGCATCTGTTTTTGAACCACCTGTATTAAAAAGTGTGAAAGTATCGTATTTTTCCTCGAGTGCAAGGAATTCTTGTATTATAGCTTGTTCTGAAATTTGTTTTTTGCGAAACTGTGTAAGAGTGAAATAACAGATTTCAGGCAAATTGCACCATAGTGGCAGTGAACCTCGCCTTCGAGCAATGTTTGGCATTATGTCTAGCACGCCAAGGTTCTGGCACATCTCTTCAAATCGTAATAGCAGTGGCCGGGTAACATTCGGTTTATTGTTAAAGAGTATTCTAGATAGGCACTTTGTAGCGATGGGATAACAAACATGTTTCTGCAGTGAACATATTTTTAGAATGTAGGAGCATGTGAGAATGAGCTCTTCTGTCTGCAAGTGATGGTTCGTTGGTTTCTACATACAGACTATTTATGGGTGTCGTCCTGTATGCAGCAGTGAAAAGGCGCAAGCCTAAATTATGTACTGGATCCAGTAGTTTAAGGTACGATGGTCTCGCTGATCTATAAACTGTACTACCATAGTCATAGGTAGAGCGTGCTACAGAGCGATAAATTTGTAACAGATATGTCCTGTCGGAGCCCCAGTCTTTTCTTGAGAGTATTGTTAGTATAGTCAGTGATTTGGAAGCACTCTTTTTGAGGGTTTTTATGTGCGGCAGCAATAAAAGTTTTTATGAAAAGTTGTTGCTGAAAATTTGTGCTCAAATTTACTGGTATTGTGTCTTCTTTCAGATAAAGAATGGGATCAGTGTGTAGACCTCTTTTCAGCGAGAACAGAACAACTATTGACTTTTGCATGAAAAACTTGAAACCATTTTTATCTGCCCATGTCGTTAGTTTGTTTACTGTCAGTTGTACTTGCCTCCCGCGTGTTGTTATGTTTGAGGATGTGCAGGCTATTTGAAGATCAGCGACGCAGACTGAATGCCTGATGGACTTGGGCATTATTTCAGCTATGGAATTCATTTTTGTAATAAAGATGGTCTGCTTAATATACACTCCTGAGGTACTCCATTTTCCTGAATGAATTTGTCAAGAGAGCTTTGAGCAAAGTAGTACGTCAAAGGAACGGTTGTAAGGGACACTTTCAAATGATTTCGGGAGTCAGCTTGTAAGCGGTATTGGCCTATAGGTTTCAAAGGAAGTTGCTGGTTTTCAGGTTTAAAGAATGACACTTTGACGACTTTTTTCCACTCGTTAGGTGGAAAACCTGTATGAATATTGTATGAATTATAACATTGTATGAATATTGTATGAATTGCATGAATCCCAACAAACTCAGAATGCCTCTATGGTAGGCTATAAAAGATGGGCAAGCTTTTATTAGCGTATCTGGTCGGGTCCTGAAGCGGTTTTTTTGCTGGCAGACAGTGCTCTATTCGTTTCTTGGAGAAGAATTAAATCGCTGTTCTTGGTTTACACGTCCACTTTTTGGAACCCTTTCTTTTTTCGCTATAATTTTGTATATTAGGAAATACAGCGTATAGTGTGACGATGTGGAAACTGCAGCGAAGTGTTCCCCAAAAATCTCTGCCTGTTCCTTTATACCTGTTTTTGTGCCAGGTGTTGTCAAAAAAGAAGTTTTGAACGGTGAAAAGGTGCCATTAAATTTTTGAACCAGCTCCCACATTTTATATTTGTCATTTGACTGTTTATAGAAGAAACATTACTTTGTCACTGGGTTTTCTCTACACGGCGATGGATGTAACGAGATTTGGCTTTTGCCTTTTTAAAATGTACGAGGTTATCTCGTGTTGTGTACCTACGAAATTTACCCCAACCTATATTGTGTAGTTTTTTCCTTCCTTGCAGTTTTTTGTCCACCACACATTGTGGTTTGGTCGCACCACCCCTGAAGACTGAGGACTAGCTGAATGTGCTGCAGTTAAGATGCAATTCGTGAACTTCTCATTTATTAGTTCAATGGTCAGATTTTGTAAAACTTTTTGTAAAGCGGCAACTGTTCTAAAAAGTTTCCAGTCTTCTAAATAAAGCTTCCAACGCCGCGGCTTTGTTGGGGTGATTTGCGGTGGAAATGTTAAACTAATTAATACAGGAAAGTGATCACTGCCATGTGGGTTGTCAATCACATCCCATTTAAAATAGTTTAATGAGTTGAACAAAAAGGCAAATCTTGGCAGCTCATTTTCCTATTTCTTGGAGAACAATAAGTGTGTTTGCCCATGTTAAAGAGGCAGACATTGTTGCAGAGAATAAAATCTTCTAGAATCCGGCCCCTGTCTTCCGTTTGATCACATCCCCAAAAAGAGGAATGAGCCTTAAATTCCCCAACTAAAACATATGGCCACGGTAGTTGTATTACAAGTGTTCCTAAATCGTGAAGTGTGACGGTTAGGTAAGGTTCAATGTATATAGATCATATTGTTAAGGTTTTAATATGAAGGATGGTGACAGCAACTGCTTAATATGAGGTGTTAAGGTCGATTTTCCGAGGTGCAACGCCCCCCTAGACCACTGCGCGGCACCTCCAGAGAGCCTGCTTCAATTCTCTCGGTCGTAGCAAAAGACATGATACTCTTTAAGAGCATTTTTTTGTGGTCCTAGGTTAGTATCCTGGAGGCAGAGTGCTATCGGAGAGAATGAAGTTAAAATATCTGTTACGTTAGTGTAGTTGTTTAAGAGTTTGCGACAATTCCAGTGAACAAGAAATGCCATGATGTACACTAGTTGGGGATAAGGTTCAAAAACTAGGTTGGTTTGTCTTTTGTACATATTATATGCACTTTATCGTTTTGTGCGCTCGAGATAGCTTTGTCGCCTCTGCAGCGCGGGCGAGGGTGGAGTTGTGTCCATCACCTCACAAGAGGTGTTCTCCAGCATTTAAGATTCACAAACAATTGTGTGCTTAAAATCTTAACCACACCTCAGTGACACAAGTAGCTACACCGCGCTAAAGGCTTTCGGCTAACCGGACTTTAGGTCAACAAAGTACCCCCTGAAGTTTTATGCAAATTAAAGCTCACGAATCGAACGGTGGTTGATAGAAGTCTGGACACGGGTATAGCTTATCGGGCGCATGTCACATAGAAAGGGCGGGAGAACGACATATAGAAGCGCAACCCATTCTTATTTAATCACACATCCGGACTACGCCTCTGACTGCACTTCTACGCTTGTGATGGCGCTTTACGTTATTCGGGATGCCTTTGAGTCTACAAAAACATCCCGTCTGTATGAAAAGCCCATATCTACACGAGCTCCTAAGCGGATATTAAACAAGTAAAATGAGTTACAAAAGCACTAAGCATCACTCAAGAGGTACATGCTCTGAATAGAAAAATGAATAAACACATACAGATACATTAGACACAAGATACTCAGAACCTTTACCAGAGGAAGGCAGATGTCCGTACCAATCACAGCCCAAGTAGGAATGCGTTGCCAACAAGCCTCCCTTTTGGTCTACACTCTGCTCTTCCCATCTTGTCGTCCTGTCTAAGTGTGCTTTGATTCCCCGCGCACTTACTTCTTTTCTGATAGCTTCACGGGATTGGATGAGGTATTATATAGAAGGCTAAGGACTGGGGCCGCCCTTACCCTGCAGATATTAAGCCGAGGGGTTCTGAAGACGATGCAGTGCTCAGCACGTCTCAAGTGCTCCACGCCAGCCGCTCAGGTGGGTCTTCACCACCTTTTGTGGACTTGCTCAGGAACGTACGGCTCAGGACGACCATGGTTACTGGAAGTTGAACTTAAGTCCGCAAGGAAGAATGGTCTTTGCGGCTTACGGAGAATTCTAAAAGCTGGTTCCTGCTGAGCTTCCTAAAAGAACAGGCTCCACGACCTACTCTAGGTTAGGGACATCCTGTTCTTATGCCGCAGAGCAATTAACCGAACAATAAAATGAAGGGCCGCGTCAATGGGACGGTTCTCTTATCGTAGCGTAGGGCATAGCCAGCACCAGCTGCTAGAGCCACTTCGCAATCATCAGGCGAAGTGTGTGCTTGGCGCATGCCAATAGCGGAAGCGGCTACAGTTGGCACACTCCAGCTGAATATTCTCCCCCTGCGTCATATAGTCCAAAACGTGGTCATCAGCAGTACTCTCGGATAGCCGGAAGCTGTGCAGAAGTCTAGGGCTATTCTCTATTGTGGTTCTGTCGCATCACTATTGACCCTCTCACCTAGTAAGCGTCTATTTATTGTTTGAAGCAGCCCGTGTTTAAAGTCAGGCTACAATTACAGGCCAGAACTCAAGCCGAACGCACTACCTCGTTTTCTTATTGGTTTCTTTGCACAACTTTACTGCAGATGTTTTTAATGTTGCATCGTAAAGAAGCGCCGAAAGCCACGCGAAGCCGAAATATAGCATTTGCCCCATTCATTTCGTGAAATATTGCTTTGTTCACTGCACTGCGCATATGAGGTATTGGTTCCTTAAAGCGAAAGCGTCGACAGAGTGGCGATCGCTGTCTAAAAATTCGTAATATCGCCATTTAGGCAGTGAGTTTACCGCGCGTAAAACGCCTTTTCTCACTTAATGGCTGAGCAGGAAAGCGACTGGTTTAGGAACAATTGCCTATTGCCGAGAATATTTCCAGTGTTTGTTCGTTTTTCAAATCTGCCGCCACACCATCTTATCGCATTCTTTGCGACGCAAGACGCGACTAGATTTATCTCGATTGATCGCAGCCAGGCAGAGCTGATTCTACGTTGTTCCGGAATGTTCTAGCAACTTCGCACGCTTTATCTCGAAAGTTCGCTGTCAGTTTTAAATTGAGCACGGCCGACAGCGGCGGACATTCTGTTCGACGACAGCCGAGCACGCTTGTCGCTTCGCCGCCGCCGAGTGATTCAGTCCTTTTTGGGTGCAAGTCAGCCCAATATACAGTTTTCTTTTAGAAGACGCTTTCGTCCGTCTTCATCGCTGCTTCGACTGCCGTCACCAATACGTGACATCTGGTGGAGGTGCTGGGTAGCCCTACATGTTCCGGACGCCCCCTTCAAGTCGTGAAGCCAGCCCTCAGAGCTTTGCAACCGAGGACGAGCCAGCAGCTCGGCCATCCGGCCGACGTCTCCAGAGAGAAGAGCCTGAGTTGGGGAAACTGCCGGACCGCACTAGACAGCGAAAAGACGCTGCTACGAGCACCGCAACCTCGCCGAAGATGTCGACACCGATCATAATACAGCAGCCGCGGGTGCCGCCAACTTTCAATGGATCCCTCGGCAAAGACCCTGAATAATGGTTGGATCAATTTGAGCTCGTGCCGTCATTCAACAAATGGAATGATGCCGCAAAAAATGGACACGTGTTCTTCTCATTGGATGGCTCCGCACGCACGTGGTACGCAAACTACGAGTCGTCCCTTACGACATGGGAGCTATTCACGAGAGAACTATTGAAGGTATTCACCAGTGTCGTGATGAAAGAGAGCCGAACGACTCCTCGAGTCCAGGATCCAGCTTCCGAATGAGCCCGTCCGCTGTTAAGTCGAGGAGATGAAGCGCCTATTTCGCCGCGCCGACCGCGGGATGACCGAGGAAAAGAAAGTTCAGTTTTTAATGCGCGGCGTAAAAGAACAACTCTTTGGCAGCCTCGTCCGCCAGCCGCCAAAAACAGTCGAGGAATTCATGCAAGAAGCCTGCACGATTGAGAAGACACTCGACGTCCGAGCTCGGCAGTACAACCGCCCTTCCTCTGCCTGTGCAATCCGTTCGGACACGCCGGCCACCACCAGCGACAGTTCGGGAAGTTATCAGCGAAATCGTCCGAGAGGAGCTACGCCGATTACTGCCATCTTATCCACAGCCACAAGCAGCGACTGTGATGGACGTGGTACGGGAAGAGGTGCAACAGGCACTTGACACCCCGACGGCCACAGAACCCCAGGCCATGTTCTACACCGCTGCAGTAAGGACTGCTCAGCCCCAACGACAACCCCCACGTCCTCCCAGAGATGAGCCCCTTGTTCCATAACGCCGACTCCCAATCCCCGCACGCCCACCCTACGACCGACGCTCAAGCCCCAGGAAATGCGACGCCTGGAGGACTTCCGACAACCGGCCGTTGTGCTCCCATTGCGGTGAGGCCGGCATATTCTTCGTCACTGCCCGTACCGACGTATCGGTCTTCGAGGATTTGCCGTTAACGCCACGATCACGCTAGACGCCATGCTGCCCAACGTTACAGAAGAAGGGAACGTCGATGTTGCCGCCTACCTTCAACATGCAGAAAAAGCTCGAAGGCTTGCCCGATTACGGATCAAAGATCAGCAGCGGTCCGACGCCAGACGCTACAACCTACGAAGACGCAACGCGGAATACAAGCCAGGAGACCAAGTCTGGGTGTGGACGCCCATTCGCTGCCGTGGATTGAGTGAAAAGCTTTTGCGCCGCTATTTCGGCCCGTACAAGGTTCTTCGTCGGCTAGGTGAACTGGATTATGAATTCATCCGTGACACAATGACTGCATCCCAGCGACGCCGCGTACGACCAGAAGTTGTCTATGTAGTCAGTCTGAAGCCGTATTATGCGCGCTAAAGGCCGCTGCATTTCCATGCTCTATTTTCGCAAGATCCGTTTTTTTCTCTTACTAGTCGCATTATTTGTTTTAATGCATCGGGTCGATGCTTCTTTGATAGGGGAGTAATGCCGCGAATATTTACAGTGTTTGTTCGTTCATCAAATGTGCCGCCTCACCATCTTATCGCTTTCTTTGCGACGCAAGCAGCGCCTCCCCTATTTTTACAATGCCTGCCGAATGCGGCCGATCCGACCGTCCAACGCCCTCTCCTATCCTCCTTTCCTACTCTCCCTCTTCGGCTAGCCTTGGTGCCTGCTCTACATTTGTGAGGGAGGGTGACCATCTGAGTGGCGCCTGACGACGGGAAACAGACGAAGACAGTTTTTGAAACGTTGCCTCTTCGTGAGGCGGCGCTCTGCATCCCTCATAGTAATCAGGCTGCCTGTCAGGTAGGAGACCGGTCTCGAGGAGCGCGCGCCGCCGCCGCTACCAAGGTAGATGTATACTGGTAGCGAAGGCTCCATAGACGCCCATTGGTCCAAAAAATGGCGGCTCATGGGCACTCCAGCGCCCCTGTATTTTGGGGGGCAAACTACGCAAACGTGACGTAGAATGACGTCACGCATACGTATGCTTTTGGCGCGAATTATAAAGCGGTCTTTCTGTAGAAACCGCGTTTTCGAGCCCGTATCTCTCGAAGGTTGCTGCCTTTCAGCACGCCCCAACCTTTGCCAGTCAAATGTGCTCGAGTTCCTGCTAGTTATGGCCTTGTTAATGTGCAATTGGGAACGCAATGAAAGTGACTGGTAAAGGAGGGGCAGCATAGAAAGGCAGCAACACTTCCAGACACTGGCGAAGCATGCATGATTCGTAGTGCAAATACTGGTGCTAGTACTTTTGAGAGCTTTTGAGTACAGCAAGGTATGATGCACAAAACACTGGCTCAAGTGCACAGTTCGCAATAGAGTGTACGGCAAGTATTGTTTTCATAGTTTCATATTCATTGTTTATTGCAGCAACCAAACAAATACAGTCACAAAGCACACCCTTGGCACACAAACAAAAAAATACATGTCACAGGCAGCACAAGCAGTATTGTTTAAGTTGGCTAATCATCTCAATAGTCACAGTGCAGATAGGAAAAAGCCCTGAAGTGCCACGAACGTTGTCAGGAAATTGAAAAGTATAGAAAACAATGCTACGACAGCTTCAATTGAAGCAAACATAACATGACATAAGTAGGCGCATCAACACAGACCATAGAGCACACTGGGATTATTCTTCACGTTTAATTTCTTCAGCTGAAAGAATATAGCAGGTGCGTTTACATCTGCAAGGCAATGTTAAAGCCAGCTTTAGCACCCTCAAACGTGCTCAACGTATGAGCAAATACCATACACTGAGCCGGCGTACCATCTCCAGAGTACTTCTACTCGTTAGCCGGATCAATTTGAAGTAATTTTACGTCAACAAAAGTACACATGTAGTACAGCGTACAGTGAAGTGCAAGGACATTCGCGGGGCAAGGACATTCGCACACCTCAGCACTGAAAGTGTGTGCCCTGCAGTGTAGTACATAAATATCCCCGAAAACATGAAGCCAAGTACGCACGAACGGGTTACAGCTATGAAACACGAGCGAACAGCCCGGCGAAACCATATCGAAGCTATCGCGCATACCTAGAGCAGACGACACACCTGTGAAAGTCCAGCGGGAATCGGTGTAGCGTGACACCAATGGTACTATCCACGCTGTCGCAGTGTACCACGGAGCATCGTTTCTTCACATGCCGCAAGCTCATCTTGAAATGAAGCGCTAAGCGCTTCAAAAGAAGAGCGCGAAGCGTGCAAAGACGGAAAAAGGCTTCGCACTGGCCGCACGCCGAAGGAAACGACAAAACCGAGAAAACTGCCGCAGCGGTGCAGCGGGGTGCAAATCTTACCGAACGGTGACAAAGAAGCGACGTGCAAGGACGACGAAAACTTCGCAAAAGGAGCATTTTGAGACCGGCGAGCTAAATTTATACGCTTTACCAGGCGCGCCATCGCAGACAGCTGGCGATAAGAAATCGCTTCGTGAGCTCCCGCCACTGTGGCCGGGTTAGCCGGGTATCGAAACAAGGCCTGCAAAGACGCGCTGTAATGCACCGCACACTCATGAATAGGGGGCAGGTCAAGAGTGTTGCAAAAATACAAAATTTGCCAGGTTTTAATAAAATGACTTACCTCTTTCATAAAACAAGGTGCTATTATATTTTTTCTTTTCTATTGGCAGATTACATTCCAATTTTGTAGTTTTATCATTTATTTATATGAGTGTTTTGCCCCCCCATCCTCTGGTTGTGCTGCAGTCGCGCTAAACCACTTTTCGGCCCAGCCTTCGCCACCACTATAAATCCGCCTTGCCGCTACTCGAGCCCGGCCGTGTCAGGAATTGACGCGTCATCGAGAGCGCCGTGCGTGGCGCTGCTCATCGTGGAGCCACTTTGAGGACCGATTGAGAAGGATGGAGGAAAAGCGGTGGGCTAGGAAAGTTTTCAGATACCTGTATATAAAGAATGTTGACACGAAATGGAGAAAGCGAACTAGAAAATTGACAAGCAAATATCTGGACAGCAGTAAGGGGGCAAATCAGCAATTATCGGTTAAGAAAAAGGTTAAAGGAACAGAGAGAGCTTTGTGGAAAACAGGGATGCTGACGAAATCGGCACTAGAAACATACCGGACCTTTAAACAGGAAATTGTCAAAGAAAATATCTATGATAATTGTAGGGGAAGTTCTTTGTTGTTTGAGGCCAGGACTGGAGTTTTGCGGACTAAGAAGTATAGAGTCAGGTACCAGGAGATAGACACTTTGTGCATTGCGTGCGGAGAGGAGGAGGAAACGGCTGAACACTTGATACTTTTCTGTAACGGGCTTCACCCTACAGTGGAAGGCAGCGGGGCTGACTTACCCAAGGCATTGGGGTTTAGGGATAGTGAAGGGAAAGTGGATTTTAAGAGGTTAGAAGTAACCAAGCGAAGGTTATCTGATTGGTGGCTAAAAGCAAGACAGGAGTAAAATTTCACAAGACATGGCTAGGTGGCTTGAGCCACCGCCCGATGTAAAGGGTTCAGCCGTATCCATCCATCCATCCATCCATCCATCCATCCATCCATCCATCCACTGCAGGCGCTGGTTTTAAAAGGGGCCACAGAGAGTGGGGTACAGCAGTGTTAGCTACAGAAGATTGTGGCGACTTGTTCGAATCGTGTATCTATTTTAGCTACAGTGCTGAAACATTCCGGAAGAAGTACTGAAACTTCTTGGCGGAAATGGGAAATCACAGGGCAAAGGTAGTTAGTAATAGGTTTGCTATATTGGTTTGTGTTTCAATCATGTTTAGTCACGAATATGAGAGAAGGAATAAACATGTTAAATGTCGTAAATCCTCACGAGAAGGCACTTTTCTAAAATAGCAAGTATCAACAGTTTCAAGCCGTCACTCTAGTTTTCACAGGGTAAGCTGTCATCGGTACGACGACATTATGTTTTTCTTGGTTCGTGGCATCTGTCCGCAACAATTGTTTTAAGAAGCGAAACGTGCATTCTACCCTGAAATGCATCTCGCCGCAAGTGATGCCAAAGCACTTTCTGGCTGCCAGGTTACCGGCTTATCCTCAGTTTTATAATTATGCGATGATGACATTTTTTTGACGTATTATTCTGCTTAGCAGCGATTGCCTGTTCAACCCATGACCGTGGTGGCCTCATTTTGGTAAACAGTGAATGGAAAAACGCTCGTGTATTGACACTTAGGCACACGTTAATCTGGAGGCCTGCATTAAGACACGCCTCGAATACGGCATGCCCCAATTAATCAACCTATTATCGCCTAAACTGTCTCAATAAGGTTGTACACATGCAGTAAAGGCGTGCGTGCCATGGTGCTTCGGCAAATACAACACGCTGCTTCGACGAGAACACGACGCGCTACAGATAATTTAATAGAGAAGGGCATTCTTGGCCAGCACCTCGCACTATGTGTGATACTGTGCAAATTGTGAGTATTGTTTCTATAATAACATACGCGCGTCGTTAATAAATAGTCGCTTATAAATTTTCACGAGAAATATGATAACATGCAGCAGTTGTGGATGTTTCATGCTTCGAAGGCGCGGTGCCTTCCTAAAAGATGTTTTTGCGTTGCTAATTTGAGATCGTGTGCAGCGTATGCAGTGGCTCACGTTTTCGCGTCCGTTGAGGTCAGTGCACTCGTCGGCCATGCAACAAAGCTCCTTAAGCATCAAAACAGGGGTTTGCTCTGTTTTCAAGAGTTCAGTTCTTCACCGTTGCCGCTTCCAAACAGTCGGCTGAATTCCTTGCAGAAAGTTCATGGAGATTTGTGGGTCTGCCGCTGAAGCACTGCTAGATCAAGATTCACAATGGCAACGTACTGAACTTCCTAAGACGTGGAAGTCTTGGTTACTTTCACCACAAACCACCTATGGACGATGTGCCCTTTCGGGTATCTGCTTTTCTTCCTGCGCTATTAAATAAAATTTCTCGTCGGGTGTAAAAAACATATCGGCGACTTAGGGAGGCAAGAGGTGGGGAAGGGGAGCTTCGGAAAAACCAGCGCCTCCTCTATTTTTAGAAATAGAGGGCGCGCTGGGAAAAACAGTTAAGAGGTGCGTACGTAGGAAACTCACTTTCGGCGACTCACTGTACGGACGTTCTGCTCGGTGCTGACGGCAACAAACGGCTGAGAAAGCGATACAAAAATGAAAAAGAGCTGGTAGAAGAAGAGGCAAATGAATCAAAAATCATGTCCGCTTCAGCTGGTGGCCAGACGCAGTCATCGTAACATCGATGAGTGAGCGTGACCAAAGCGAATTTTCATACCGACCGGTTCAGTAACTGCTCGAGATAAGATACGTTTTCACGTCTTCAGCTTCAAAGCTTGGAAGCTAGCTTTTACCTCGTACTCCTTGCTTCATTTCCTAAGGCGATACAGCGCAGTCTGCGGGATTCCATTTGTTGGTGCACGATGCGTTACTGCTGTGTGCCATCGTGCAGGTCGAGGACAGACAGCATCGATGCTAATGTCTCGTTTCACGAGATTCCCAGTGACGATGTGCTGCGTGCGCAATGGCTGAAAGTGATCGGACGCAAGGACTGGCCACTCAACTACGCGCCGTCTCGCTCCACCGTCTGCAGCAAGCATTTTCTACCTGAGGACTTCAGAAAGGGCTGCAAGATGCGCACACTGAAAAAAGGGTCAGTTCCGAGTATTCTCACCTCATGTGCCCCGCAAATGCAAGCAGCGAGCTCGCCTGGACGCTGCAGTTATATTCCGGCCAAACGTCTGTCAGAGGCGGGACACGAACTTGACGAGGACGGCGTAGCAGTCAAAAAGCCTCGCAAGGAAGAGCTCCAAACCACTTGTGATGAGCTCTCTGTTGATGCTGCGGGAGGCACGTTTGGTGGTCATGTTCCTTACATCACCGGTGACCATATGGATGTAACCAGCTCTGTCGCCTCTTCAGTACCATCCTTGCACAACATCTCACAGGATTTTACGTCGACGCCTGAAGGCGCGTCTAGAGAGCCAGGAACACTCAACGCTGTGACCGTAGTTACACCTTGGGCAGAAATGACCAGTTCGGCAGATGTATCTCGGCAACACAACCATGCACCCCCGAGCCCGTTGGTCGTGGGATCACCTTCTGTGAACACGCTTTTGAAACTTACCACTTCTCTAATCCCTGCATCCCACCCGCAAGCGATGTATACTGCAACAAACGCGCTTACACTGCCTGGCAGTGGTCGGAGGGACGCCAACAGAGTGTCCGTGCGCCGAAACGTAACACCGTTACTGAAAAGAAGTTACAGCTGTCAGATGGACCCAATCAAAACAAGTTTCAGAATCGTGGTGGAATGCAGGAAATTGAAACGTAAAGGAAGAGCCCTTCTACAAAAGATAAACACCCTTACGCAAACGATGGTACGTTACAAAGAAGATGTGCGCAAGTTGAAAGAAGATTCTGGAGTAAGCGCATTCTTGTGAATTGTAGAAGCTTCCATGGAAAACGATCTGCAAGCGTCATTTATGCACGATCTAGTGAAGAACTACGAACGAAAAGGGCCGTCATGGTCGGAAGCGACAATCAGATTTTCGACCATCCTCCGCAGCCTCTCTGCAAAGGCATACGAATACCTGCGGTCAGAATGCCTCCTTCGTTTGCCTTGCCGGAGCACTTTGCAAATGAACCTTGGATTCACAGCCGGACAAGTCGGTTTCAGTACTGTCGTAAGCTGCAGGCTGGAGGCAGAATTGCTGACCCTAACTGCTCCTCGGGCAAGAGCACGCAGCTTAATAGTTGATGAAATGCGAATCAAGGAACGGCTGCTGTATTATAAGCAGCGTGACGCTTTTTTGGGAGAAGTCGACATGAGCCCAGAATTACAGCACTTGGTGGGCACCGAAAATGATGAACTTGCCAACAGTTTGCTATGTTTTTTGCTCTGTGGTCTTAGCGCACGCTTTAAGATTCCTGTCGCCTATTTCTTCACGAAAGTTAGCACCGGAGTCCAGCTTGCTGAGACCATGACGTACGTCATCAAGAAAACTGAAGAAATTGGTTTTGAGATCGTGCGCTTGGTGACAGACAACTATAAAAGCAATGTCACTGCAATGGGCATCCTCTGCAAAGGGGCTGCCACGGCTATTGCTCCGTACCCTTTGGGCGAGTCTAGGCGCATTTTCCTTGCATTCGACCAGAGCCACATCATAAAGAATGTAAGGTCGCAGTTCCTGGCAAAGGATATGGGGGACAACAAACAGATTACAGCGACACCGCTGAAGAAGCTCTACAAAATGCAGCGCGGCTCAACAGTGAAGCCGGTGAGGTTCCTCACGCGTCGCCACTTGTATCCGTCCAACATCGAGAAGATGAGCGTAGACTGCTGTACAGATTTTTTCCCCTCAGGTTACAGCAGCCCTGGAATACATGAAAAGTCATGCCGGACACACATGCGATGCGGAGTTCGTGTTAGTGGGCCCAAGAGTCGAATTCATGCTGGTAATGCGCCGGTGGTTCGTCCTCAAGGATGTTAGCAATACAACGCAACACATTCACAAGAACGACCCGGACAGGCGACCGTTCACCGACGCCGAGGACCTGAGACTAGAATGGCTTGAGCACGACTTCATTTCTTACCTGTAGAGGCTGAAAGAAGAAAGCAGCCAAGAGAGCTATCTCAGCAATGAAACACACCACGCACTCTTGCTCACCACCAAATCGAATGTGGAGTGCATACGTTTTTTACTGATGGACAAGGGCTTCAAATTTGTGCTCACTCGAAAGTTTTCCAGTGATCGAATTGAGGCATTATTCGGATTTTTGCGAAGGTCCGCTGGCTGCAACGACACTATGGATGTGGCCAGTGTAATATCAGGACTGGAAAAGATGCTAAAAAAAGGCATCGTGTCTTCCTCGATGTCAAGCAATGTGAACTGCTCTACATCACTCTGCTGTGTCACTGCCATTTCTACTAAAGTGACCCCCAACAGTTGTTCATCAAAAGCTTTTTCCCCACTGCCGCCGAGGAATAACTATAGCAACTGTGCATATCTCCAAGTCATCGCCTTCCGGATCCAGAGTTAGCCAGCATCTCGATGATTGGCGGATACATCGTCCGAGTTATAACAGAAAACTGGAGCTGCGAACGCTGCTATCAACTTGTACAAAAGCCAGTCGGAGACTCGCCGATCGACTGCCTCATCTAATACCAAGATCGTGGAGGGCTGAAATACCCTACAAAGGAACTTGTTTCTGTGTTGATGGCGCTTAAGGCCTTTGTGGACGTTGTGCTGCAACACAGAAAGGCCATTAACAAGCCACTCAGAATGAGCGTCGAACACGTCGTTAGTTTTGATGAAGGCTCCTGTCCTGGTGTGTGATAACGAAGGCCCTGCTCACAGAAGAATCTTTTTAGAGCTTTTGTGCACGAAGTTTATTAGGCCCCTCCTTAGCAACCATGCCCTTGATATTACGGACCAGAAGTCTGTCGCCAAATTATACGCGAAAAAGCCACTCTCACGCAAAGTGCTCAAACTGTGACTATATGTGATGTTGAGGGTGCATGGATGTTGGTAAAGGTGGCATCACTTTCATTGCTGAGTCCGGCCAGCCATATATAAGAGCCAGATGATGGAGCTAGCCCAGTACAGAGAGATAGCTGCGGCTTCATCCGGGCGTTAGGTGAGTTCTGTTTCGTTCGCTATTGCGATTCGCTCGCGTACGAGGTGCTTCGTCCTGCTCCTGTGTACGAAAGTGGTTGTCCTACACTGAAAATTTCGTTTGACGGTAAATGAAAGTTATTAGACAGGAATTTTGTAAGTGTAAATGACTGTAGATGCAAATAGTTGTAATTTATATAGCATCAGACACATGCAAAATCTTGTATGTGTTATTACTGTATATAGTTGTAAATATATAAAATAAACTTACGTAAACACCACCTTCTTTTATACATTCTATGCCGTGAATTCTTCAGCTCCACATAGATAAGCTTAAAAACTCCCAGACTTCACGCAAAACTGAAAGCAGCAGACGTAAGGCACATAATTAAATGGTGCTATTTTACTGCTGCTACGATGACAACAGTTTATCAGCTTCGCGAACCACATCATTTACCCGCACAAAACAGTTTTCTTTAACAATGCGGCCACGAAACAAAGTAAAGTAACAGCTTGCAACGCTTTATTCGTCTGCAAGGAAAAGCAAATATTCAGGGGGGGGGGGGGGGGGCACTTTATTGACCGAAAGTGCGGTGATTCGGAAACCTTTTGCGCGGTGTTGCTGCTTGTGTCGCTGATGTGTTGTGGAGATACTGATTAAAGAGTGCGCAATTGTTTATGAATTTTCTAATATATTTACTTGAAGGTAACGTAATCAGCTGGGTGAATGTCTGCTTCTAGGTCATATTTCGGGGGGGGGGGGAGGAATTTTGGAGTGGCTTAGGCCAAATTTGGAGGTGACTATCGTGTTCGTCGTTGTGAAGTTAGGTTGAAAATCGATTTTGGTCCGAATCTGTCGAATTCATATTTCGGGGGTGGGGAGGTCAAATTTGGAGGTCACCATCGTGTTGGCCGCAGTGACATTAGGTTGGACATAGATTTGGTCCAAATCGGCCCTGTAGTCATGAGCCTATAGTTGCTTTCGTATTAATAAGTGGCGCACACTCCAAGCAGCGCCTCAAATATGCCAGCCGCAATCGTCAAGTGATCAGCGGCGCGAACGCCTCAGCCCCCCTCTGCGAACAGCGAGCAAAGCTCCAACCGCTGGCGCTGGAAGAAACGAGAGCTACACAAGAAGGGGTACGAAGCCAGAATCTGACAGACGCATGGGGTAGGGAGGGGCAGAGCGATAACCAGAATGCCAACAGCGCGCGCCTATACGTAAGCATGACGCAAGCAGTCCAACCATCTGGATAGCGCCGCAGAGCGGCAACTAACTGAAGTGAGGCGTACCGGTGGCTCCCATTGCAAAGCGGGCGATTCGGCTGGCATTGTAAAAATTGAAGAGGCGCTGACGCAAGACGCGACTAGATTTATCTCGATTGATCGCAGCCAGGCAGAGATGATTGGATTCTACGTTGTTCCGGAATGTTCAAGTAACTTTGCACGCTTTATCTCGAAAGTTCGCTATCAGCTTTAAATTGAGCACGGCCGACAGCGGCGGGCATTCTGTTCGACGACCGCCGAGCACGCTTGTCGCTTCGCCGCCACCGAGTGAATCAGTCCCTTTTGGGTGCAAGTCAGCCCAATAAACAGTTTTCTTTTAGAAGACCCTTTCGTCCGTTTTCATCGCTGCTTCGACTGCCGTCACCACTACGTGACAATATATAGCATTCGGAATAGCGGCCAATTATACACGTTAAGCAACCTCTTGGCCCATAAATCTGATCAGTTAAACTGGCAACGCAAGAAAAGTGGCAACACAGAAAAAAACAATCACTTTTTATATCAGAATCTCGAAGCAGGGCCGGAACAGCAATTTAAAAATGTGATAAGTACTTCCCGATGCTTATTTTTATATAATGCGCTTTCCTATTCATGAGACTGAACTTCATAGAGTGGTGAGTAAAATATATTTGAGCATGTAACCGACTAAAGTGTTACAGGAGACTAGAAACAGACAAATATTTCCTATCAAGCATTGCTTCATTAGCCATCCTTGACAAGAAAAATATTGTGCTACAATGAGCTCTTGTTACGGGCGTGTCCGTGAAACGCACTATCGCAGATCACGTGATCAGACACTAGCTATTTTTTCTCTCGCCACTTTAATTGAGTTCTACGGATTGTCTGGCGTTTTGGCTTATTTGTTTCTCAGCAAAAAACGGTGCGCAATTTTGTCAACCTCATCTTGTTTTTTGGCTGCATAGTTGTAGAACTGCTCTTGCAAATTTATATGGTTAAATTGGTCCCACAATGCGTTTTCATTTTAGTATAAGCTCGGGCCCAGCGGCATTGTTTAGGAAGACATGCACCAGAGGAGCCATTCTGATGAGATTAAGATTTTGAACGAGTGTAAATTCTACATATTTTGCCCGGACTGTTATTTTGTGAACTGCTGCTCACGAATATGTTTAAGAGTGATTGTGCAACCGATGAATATTGCCAATACCCACCAAACGGACTGAAAAGTGACGGATAACGGAACAGTGTGATGTATACGAATAAGAGTGCAGTGAAGGTTAAAAGCAGAATGACAATTGTTCCAAACCAAAGTGGAATGCCCAATAGCCAAAAACACCAGCTTATATTCGTGTTCACATTAGGTCAAGAAATCGACTGGCGCAATGTATCTAATTCATAGAACGTGTAATCAGTGGTTTATTTTTTTTTTGCAAAGTAGACAACGCCTATTTTAACCATGGTCTGCATAAAGGTACTCGGAGTGAGGAGAGCAAATAGAGAGTATGCAGTGCACTTGTGCCCGCTACTTACGCAGAAAACAGTGTGATGACATATGAGATGAAATAAAGCGATCGAATGCCCGGCGCAGTAAACTGTCACAGCGACAAGGTAACATAACGATCATCTTATTGAAATATTGGATACGAGTCGTCACGTGGAATCATGAAAACATGGAGCCGAATTACGTGGAAAATATGCAGAAACTCGCTACCTTTCTTTGTGCTTTCTACATGGTATCTGCACTATATTTGTATTGCTCCCGTTTGATTTCTCTGTAATACGTAAGATGCCATATGTGGTCTATATGACTGCTTTGCCCATGAAGGGCATTGAAAATCATGCATAATGGATTTAAAAAAAAAAGATGTGAAGAGTAGTAGGCTACACACAAGTCGTTTCTCTGAATCCATTATGCCGCCAAACGAAGACAAAGTGTGCTAAAAATTGTCAGTTTATACAGAGGAACGAACAGAAATGCATTCAATACCTTTCGATTCACTGCATATAGCGTGTACGTTTATATTCAAAACTTAGAGACATTGACATTTGAAAACCATTATTTTGTAGAATATTCGAAACGCTACCTGCGTCCTCGGGTATTCATCTCTAAAGTTTCCAGCCCTATCTGTCTAATCACGCATGCAAGACAGCAAAGTTGGATATGAAGTGCTGTCTCATGTGAAGAAGCTGTTGTGTCACCTGGCAAAAATCTGCTGTTACGGACGACGGTTATAAATTTTTGCTCCTGAGCCGCAGTGAGCTACACCTTCGATTGACCGCATGAGATCCAAAGCGGTACAACATGTTATCACCCATTCTAAAAAAGCAATGCTTAACGAGCGCTGCCCAATGCCACCAGCACAGTGATTCTTCGGTTTCACTAGACAAGAAGGAAAGCTTATCAGCGTCGCCCGCAACTCAACGTCCCTGTCAGGAAGAAGGCCACATGCAACAGCTGCATCGCACCTGGAAGTAGCCTCGATCATGCTGACTGCCGTGGTCTCGCGCAAGTAATTTCTCATTTTGTGCTGGAATTTTATACTTTCATATCTCAGGACAAAGGCGATTTACTAAAATTGTTCATAATAGAACTGACATGAAATGTCAATGCCTCATAGTCTTCAATATAAGCGTGAACGCAACTGCAGCGGATAAAAAGTTTAGGAATGAATTTTAAATAAATACTCAGGTTACAATGATAACTTTCACACTCAGTGCCCTCCTGGCCACTTAACTCATTTAAAATAAACATTAACTTTTGTGTACTGGTCTTGATCTTTGTTTCTAATTCGCGAATCCTAATACTGAACATCCGGCACATTCAGCAAACTATGGAAGGTAACTCATGTACGCGTAAAATATACATATGAAGGAAGCCAACAGTCACTGAAACCAACAAAGGATAAGTGCATGTCGTTTATTTTTTGTGGTTTTGGTAGATTGGAAGCTCCTCTTTTTAGTTTTTATCTGACGGATATTTTCTTTCGCAGGCGAAGAAAAACATCCAAATCCGCCAGGTGCAAACCGTGCTGACGGCGTCCGCATTTTGATACCGTTCTCTACCAATGCAACTATGGTAGAGGCTTTTCATTCTACTTTGAAGTGTGGTTCTGTTGCGTACAGGCTAATTTTGAGTGTTCACTAGCGCCACCCTCGTCCATCGCGGCGGATGTAGTACGTCCTGTATTACTGCGAGTGCCACGTGAAACGTGTTTAAACGGTGAGGGCGGCAGCTGTGCGAGAACCCTGTTATGTTACTGTGGCATGCAGACTGCCGGAACCGTGGCCATCGCGGTTGAGCAGCCAAGGGAAGAGAAGTTCCATTGTTCTTGTTACACCAGCAATCTCTTTTTGTTTTGTTTTAGTACGAAAGCACTATTTCACGAGGTCAACCCGGCTCACCGAGTTTGTGTGAAGCTTGACCTTGAAGGTTAATTTGACCAAGCCATATATAAATAAATAAATTGAATATTGTCGTGCCTGGGAGTCCATACCGCGGCGGCACGAACACATCAACGTCTTTGGCCACTGCCCGAGGGCACTATGCTATCGCAGCAGCCGATAATCCTCGTGTTAAACTGCAATATACTCTCGCGCTTTGGATCGCACATCGTCGTCTTCATTAACTAATACTACTATCGTTCATTAACTAATACTACTATAAAAGTAATATCGTCTCCAGATGTGCCTGCGACCCAGCAAAAAAACCAAGAGCCAACAATGCTAAACATATGATTTCGCACGTCTGTTCGGTTAACTACGTTAAAACGCCCAGCATTTTCTTCTAGTTTTTAATGAAGTTACTTTCAGATAAAAAAGATTTACTATCAAATTTTCTTTTCTACACACCGCAGACTAAGAACAAACGATATCTTCACTATAGTTAAATAGGCACTATTTATTTCACAACGTTTGCATGTGAAAAATACGGAAAAATAATGTGATAACCGAAAGCGTCATGTGAATGCTTCAAAGGAACTGCTTAATGATGACGTTATCGTGCACTTTTTCAGCGCCCCGGAAGTTTAGCGAGACGAAGCAAGTGCGTCAGAAGACCTACTTCACTAGTAAATTGCAAGGCGCATGTTCAGCACACCGAAAGCTTACCTATAGATGATATGCACCCCCAAAACATCTAACAAACACACTGGAATCAACCCAGAGCGGTGCCGCCAGCTTTGTTCATAATGCATTCTCACTGTTCATCAGCGTTCATCTCTGTAAATAAATTCAATCCTCGAAGACTTCGCATATCGTCGCCACATCGTCAGCCTGACTACTTCACAGGAATTCGCACTGCTCACTTAATCAGGTGCCTTACATTGGGTATATCACCGACATTTCTCTACACACTGCGCATCCATTTCAGATCAGCTGGGCACTTGGCCGCTCTGCAACTTTTTCAGGATCTTTCTTCCCCGAGCAGTTGTGGAATGCAACGCATTTCCCCACTAAGTCGCCGCCATCGCAGGCGCATCTGCGTCTTTTTATGTCGTCACCAATCAGACCCAAAGGCAAAATAACTCTAGCGATTTTCGTCAAAAATCTAACACCATCAATTGTGCATCACGCCGTAAAGTGGTCTTTAAGGGATTAAATATGAAGTGAAGTAAGCAACTTGGAAACGTTTTCCGTCGGTAATTCGTTGTTTCAACCGCACCTGCAGCTTAGTTACAAATTTTGAACGCCTGCGTTCCTGCAACTTGCTGCTTTCTCTATTATGTGCGTCTTCTCTTAATAAAGCACTCTTTTTGATAACATTTGAAGCGGCAGCAAGTAAAATTTCCAACTCCGATGGAAGGTTTTAAAATCACTACGCTATCAATTACACCTCCCATTATCGGGATTGCCTCTAAGTACTGTACTTGCTCGTTGCTTCATCACTGCTAACACAGCAACTGTGATAAAACGCTGTTTTAATTATTAGAAATAATTAGACAGTTTATCAATACTTTTACTACACAGATCTGCGAAATGTAAAACGCGTTCCGAGTTTTCCGACGAAAAAGCAAATTACTCACAGGCAGGGTGGAAATGACCAACAGAAACGCAGTTGTTTTAAAGGCGACGGCTCTAAGCACGAGCAGAGTCTCTAGCTAGAGAAATGCGGACATGAAATACGCGCGTATTGGATTGTGCGCAGCGTCTTAAATAGTGGGAGAACGACAGCATTTGTGCAATTTATTTTTATTATTACAGAAAACATGTCCCGAACTATTATCAAAAACGTGGCACGGAAGAATTCATCAGCTAAAGTTTAGATCTCGCCCGATACTAGATATAAATTATTTCCACATCGCGTATGCTTGGGAGGGTGAGGGGGCAAAAGAAATGTGGAGATTACCAAAAGCCCTGTGTTCATTGTTTGGCTGAGTGGAGAACTTCGCATGTGAATGTCAAAAAACGGCACCCTGCTCTTTGCCCAATCCAGTGGACAGAACAAGATATAGCGCATTTTTTATGAACTGCCTTAAGGCAAACCAAACGATTTGTCACAACTAGCGGAAGGTATATGATTTTATACTTGAACTCCCTTTCTTAAGAAGAAAATTTCACCGTACGTGAAGCTGCGAATTTTTTATTTTAATCAGCCTTTAGTTCAATTTGATTCTAATTCACAGCTTTTCAGAGGAAAGCAAATAGAAACAAAACAGTCTCCTTTCGATGCGCTGCAACAGACTTTCGCGCAGTTTTCGCACAATAGCTTACAACACGTACTGTTGAGGTTGCTTGATTTTTCGTTCAAACTTTGACTTTTATCCGCAGCCAAGTCAGGTTCATGGCCGCTGATGCCGCAGTCGTTCACGTTAATTCTTGTGTCACATTCATAGGGAAACCGCACGCGTGTTTCTGCCGTGCTCCTACGATAGATGTCCTGAACAGCGGGTGAGAATGGGCGCCACTAGGCACATGTGCGGAAAGAGCAGCCGGCCATGCTTATTGCCCACATGCCTTTTCCGCCGTTTCTCCCCGTTTGTCGGCAGCAGAGCATCAACAATCGCTGCGTCGCTCCTTGTTTGCCTGTAGGTGTGGAACAGCCTCTACATCCAATTATTTCGTGTCCTCTCAATCATTTTTATGATACATTTTGTCATTAGCGTAGGTGCACTGAATTTTTCTTCTTTACGGCTCCTATGCAAAATGCAATGCCTAAACACCCACTTATCCTCTGTAACACGGAATAAAAAAATGACTGAAAATTGTCTTGAAAACGGGCCTATACGTGGCATGCCGCAGGGTCAGTATATTTACTCTTTCCCGCAAATGTTTCTTTCTGATTTCAATTGGAATATTTGTTGACGATACCCGACACGTGTTCTTATATCGAACTGAATGGCTATCGCGGAATAGATCGATACAGTTAAAAGTGAACCGAAGAAACTAGTTTTTACGAATTCCCACTCTGTTGAGGAAGTTTCGATTCCCCGGCAAGTATACATAGTTTTCAGCGTTCTCGATAACCTTAAATAATGAAAGGAACAACCCCTAAGCTCAATTTAATGAAGTTTATCCGGGAAAGAGTGGGTGGAAAAGGAGGTGATATCTCACTTAATTTGACAACCATGTCTCGCAAATTGTTGGCAGCGTGCCGGAAGTAACTTCTAGGCTCCCAAGTCAGGTCCTGGTTTTGTTTTGACAGGAGTGCGAGCTGTGCTCCTGCATGGAACAACGGACTCCATAGTGGGCAGCGCTTCCCACGTTGGCATCGAGTCCGTTTTACCAGATGGCCCTTTCATGCACAAGCGATTCGGGCTGCCTTCGCGGAGTTCTCAGGCGCGCGGGCGCGGGCATCGGCAAAAACAATGCCGCAGTAGCTTCGGGTGCCACTGCAGTGATTTTAGATTGAGAATGTCGCAAAACTCCGCTCCTCGATTTTATGAATTTCCGGATAGAACGAGGTACTTCGTGGCTGCTATTCTCTTCGTACAATCGAGTTTTAGCTGTATATCGATGATTATATATATAAGAAATGGCAGTAGATAAGCTTATCTGTAAACTAGAAGCAAGAACATATAGCAGCCTCTCTAGTGACGTGGTTCCTGAATTGACATGCCACCAGACAGCAGGCTGGAAGCGAACTGGGCGCGAATTACGAACCACTCTACAATTGAGAGCGCTCTGAAATGTCCGTTTCTATTTGTCGCCGGCGCCATTTTGAAACGTTTCGTCACGGGAAGCTGCAATGGCGTCACGGACGAGAAAAAAACACGTGACATTGCACACCTAATTATGCCCGCGCTTTTAGACTCTTTTTTGGCGAGCGCGATGAGTCGATCTATAGAGTTTTAGAGGAAAAATAGCGACGTCGGCATCAGCTATCTATTGGTGGCGGAGGCAGCAACGTCGGCGGCAGCAACGACAAAACGGTGTACGAGGACGCGTATGAGTTGCTGGACAAGCTGTTCCGTCGCTTATTTTGACTGGATAAGAAGAAAGTGGAGTGTTTGTGCGGCGAACTTGCCGACGAGCTGCGAGGCGTACGGACGAGCGCTTTCTCGGTGCGATGGCAGGTGCTGTGCGCTCTCCGTTTTTTTTTTGTCTCTCAGGGCTTTCAAGTGTGCGTCGGCAACGAGCAGACCATCGCCCTCGCACAACCAATGGTCAGCAAGTGCGTGCGGTGTGTGGCTTAGGCCATATGCAAAGCCGGCGCACAAAAGTAATGGGTGCGTTTCCCGGCGTTGTCGGCTGCGAAGACGCCACTCTAATTGCAATCAAAGCGCCGCGGGGAGACCCAGCAAACAGGCCAGCATTCTGGAGCCGCAAAGGATACTATGTGGCAAACACCATGATCGTGAGTAGACTGGTTTTCTACCCGCATGAGCCCGAAAGCCGCGACCTCGACAATGGAAGTTCACGTCTAAGTTTGTCTGCTTGTGCTTCTTGCATATCTCCGTCGCAGACATGAAGATCCTTGCGGTCCACCCCTTGTCATGATGCCTTTTCTTGGCGTTATTCAAGGCTGTGTCGGAAGGTGAAGCGCGGGCTGCTGGAGGATAGAGAGTTTATTCTGTGTAAGCAGCCTGTTGATCATCGGACCACTTCGACAGCATATAATAAGCTACAGTACTGCGCAGTGGCTCATACCTAAATGAGGTGGATTTAAGATAGAAGACATGTAACAGTATGCTGTATCGTATTGTATTTTTGTGTATTTATTGTTAATACAGGAGCAGAGGCACAAGACACATTGTTAAAAAGTGAGTCGTACTTCATGCGTAAAACACTAAAGCAAAAGAGGTGTGCACACCGCTAGTGTTGTGTAGAATGCCAAAGTACATCATTAACGTAGAAGGCTGTGCTTACAGAGCTACACCTTAGTCATGAATCTTCTGCATGCCTATGAATTCTGGTTCAGCAATCTGCTTTTGGGCTGCTTCGTATGAATCATATATTACATAGACAATAACACGCTTTACTGCAAATTTAGGTCGTGCAGGAGACAGCGAATATCCACTGGAGCCGTAGCTGCTCACACCAATGTCTGTGCATCCTGATGCAAACACTGCTGAAAGGCAGTAGAACGCAGCGCATTCCTCAATGCGATGTGTTCTGGAATGCTGCATTGGTGTTCTGAAAAGCCGCTTCCAGTGCCTTCAAAGGTACCGGACACTCCACTACGAGCCGGAGCGGGCGGTGGTCATCGTTGTGGCGTGTGCTGCATAGCAAAATATCTATCGAAAGCAAGCACTGGGAGCAGACAAAGGCGCCACTACCGATGACCCTCACAACAATGGGCCTCCTCTGCTTGCGGGGTATTTGGCGGGGACAGTCTCCTGCATCACCTACCTGCGTAGCAGAGCCATGCGAGACCGTATCATTGACCTCTTTGGCACAAATCAGCCCCAGAGGCAAGCACACCTGCAGGTAGTACGGTGACAGTGACAGCGGAACCAGCAGCGGCAACAGCAGTAGGAGCACCACCACCGACAGTAAGGCCTACACCATCTGGCAGCTGTGGCTGCAGGGACTCATCGCGCTGAAGTGGCGAGTTTCCGCAGCCACTCTTGCTACTGGCAGTGCCATTGCCTTGTGTTAGTGCGTGAGCCCCTGTGTGATATCATGCCCTTGGCCAGAGGTAGCCACATTCCAGCATTTCTAAAATACTTTTTCTTACGTGTGCTTGAAAGCCTCTAATGGCAAGATATCAAGTGCACAAATAAGCTGCTGCTGGACCGACAGTGTTCACCAGTATGTCTTTCAGTGCATCTGCAAGCTTGCCGCAAGGCTTCTGCACTTTCTCCTTCTAAAGTCGAAATACACGCCGAAACAGCTCGCCCAACAAGTGAAATGTATCCTTGTAAACCGTCTTTCGCCGTTGCTTACGTCGACGTGCCCATTTAGCCATACAGTTGCTGCGGTCACTACGTGTTTGATGACTGGCACGATGAAAAAGTGTAGTCTTGAGACAGCAAGGCACCAGTAAAGTGTCTGCTTTTGAAGCGAATTTATCCATTAGTCACAATAATTTGTTTTGCCGCAGCTGTTCATTCATACCAGTTTCCCAACTGTAAAAAACAGCAGGGAAACAAAGGCATGTAACATCAACAGTGATTCGCATATGCCTTGTCGAGTGCTGCGCAGAGATTGCACAAAAAGAGTTGTATCTTGCACGGTGGCCAAAGGGGCGAGTTGGCTGCACACTTTTAAGGGCGAACAGTGCGAAAGACAGCCGGAAAGCAGAGGAAACAGCGGACGAGCGCTCGTCCTAAGTTTTTTTTTTTTTGCCTTCCGTCTAAGTGTTACGCTCAGTTTGCCTTAAAAAAGTTTTATCTTGACTGGAAGATTGAGTGATAGGAAATACAGGTTTGGCATGTTGTGCATACTTGTAGGCCCGTTGTAGCCCAGGTTTGCATTTTGCTGAAACACATTACATAACTGGTGGAATGCACAGTAAGTGCTGTACAAGACATTGCTCTTCGTCGATTTTACTGGGCTAAAAGACCGTGTTACGTGTACAAGGCAAACGAGTATCACAGACGATGATGCCAGCATGGCTGCGTTTGAAGTTGCTAAGGAACCCACAAACGATAGCCATTAACATTGTTGCATCATACCTTTAAAGGCGGATCTGAAGCATACCCCAAATTTTTTTGCCTGCATTCAACACCAGTTCAGAAGTCACTTTGGACGAATGCTGGCAAGGCTCATTTTCCTCAGGTCTTTTGAGGATGGAACATGTTACAATGCACAAAATGGACACTGTATGGAAAAGCAGGAAAAACGATACGAAAAAAAACGATCCACGAACATGCGAACAAACTTAACAGGCACAAAATCGAAGTGTTCATAGTTTATCCCGAATCCCCAAATTATGACGCCCCTCACAGCTACAGTTACTTCAGAACATTTTTGCCCACATATTCCACTTGAAAATGAACAAAAGAAGCACTAGAAATTGCACCTTTTGGAGCTGCCACAGCTGCATGTAAACAATTGAAAGATATGGAGAATAAAAACAGTATATGAGGCTTACCCACCTGGCAGAGCTTAGAATGCATAACTGAGAGAAAATAAACAGTGTGTAAAGCATCTGGGCCTGCAGAGCTTACAAGAAATAAAAGAAATAATGCTATAGCACATGGCAGAGGTGATCTTGAATAAATACAAAAACACAAATCTAACAGGGAAACAAATAATGTAAATAAAATTAAACATAAAACAGCGCTTGAAAAACACAAACTAAAAATCGTATGTCTCTGCATCTGACAGAGATGCAAATAAGGTAAATAAAAATAAAGAGACAAGAAGAAAACTTTAAAATACAATAGTTCAGTGCGTCTGCACCTGGCAGAGAATTAAGTAATGTTCTTGAATAAATATAAACATATGAAGCTGTTCTTTTATAAATATAAAAACACGCAAGCAATGCAAATAAAAGTGAACAAAATTCAATGTGGCGCAGGTGGCTGAAGCTGCTTTTTGCAGGATCAGCGTCAGTATACTGACGTTCTGGATGAGCAGCTCTTGCTGCCCATTTGAAGCCCGCACAGCAGCTGCCACCTCTGCATGGCCTGGAGGTAAAAAAGCTGCATTACAAATTATTAGTGACAACCAATATTGAGATCTCGTTTAAGTTTTATGTAAGATGTCAGGTGCTGAGATATTTTGGACAAAGTATGGTTGTAGAAGACTCGTGTCAGTTTCACAAACTCAGCTGTCCCAAGCACGCCCAACAAGAGGCGTCAAAACAGGAGTAGATGTCCTGAAAAGAGAGCACTGATATTTATGCTTAAGGTTACAGTTTCTAGTGTGCAATGTGCAGTGAGCGCAGTGAGTACACACCTCCAGCATGCTCTGCTGAAACGCACCGTCCTGGCGGTTCCGCGGCTCTGTAACGTCGGCCAAACGCCGCGATTCGTATAGCGTCTGGCGCAGCACCTCATCGGCATCATCGTCTTGCCGACGCTTCCCAAGAAGGCTAGGCGTGGCACACGGTGAGGGCTGCAGTGGGGGCGCTGGTGTGGGCTGCAGGAGGGCTCTGGTGTGTGCTGCTGTGAGGGCTGAGGTGAGGGCTGCGGCGAGGGCACCGGTGTAGCTGTCGGGAAAGATAATTAGCTCATCACGCATTGCGGCATGTGGGGGAATAAGCAAATCATTTGGTTCAATATAATACAAGATATGACATAAATATACAGGACAACCGCAGCAGTGGCCAAGAAGTTGAGCCTCCTCGCATGCGGGAGGTGCGGAGTTCGATCCCCAGTACCGCCACGTACCCACTGGTGATACAGTGGGTAGAAACTTTCCCCTGGCATGGTGCTTGGCTTATGAGGTGTGAAAGGCTTGGGTAATGGGTCTTTGACCCTAGCTTGAGTAATAGAAAAATACCTTGTGCCATGGCGCTCTTTGGCCATAGCTGCCCTTGCGCCATAATAATACGTAATCACCTAATTGCCTAAATATAGAGGCCAGAAATCTCGGGCGGCATTCTTATACCATATTTCATGTGCACATTTGCTAGACTTCTAGGAGACATCGCAGGCTCACTGCAAGAGAAGTAAACATTCTGCACAGCGTGGCAAAGCCAGAGAGAGACAGTTTTGTAGGTAGGGCAAAATCACTGGAGTTATTTCCCTACTGCTGCCAATGCTGCCAGCAAAGATAGTGCTATTACTTTCAAGCAGCTGCCAGAAAGGGTAGTATGGAGCTTGAATAATGACAAGCCAACTCACAGTCTTTGGGGCTCAGTGTGTCTTGTCGACAACTTGCTGAGGGTCCCTGTTCCTCTCCTCTGCTGTAACAGGGTAAAAGGTGTGCCTGGTTGGTAATGGCAAACCATGAAACGAAAATAGCGCTAGAAAAATAGGAGCAACCAATAATGCGCAACCACTAGCTTATGCATTCCTGCACCTCCTCCGAGACTAAACTAAATCACAGATGAAGTAAAAGTGCTTGTAAGGCGCAAGGCGCAGACAAGTAATTAAAGGGTTCACCTACATGGGGTTAAGCACGCAGCCGCTCGTCCCCGCCTTAGGCACACTGGCGACGTGCTTAGGACTGGCGGCGTGCTCACAGGGGCACTGCCGGCTTGGTGCTGGGAACCGTTGGCAACAGGTTGCTGGGGACCATTGCCGACTGGCTGCTGGTTCTCTTGCTGCAAGAAGTTATAGCACCGTAAATTCGTACATGAATGCCTTAAAGTTCTTCCAAGCAGAAAACGTTTCAATTGCCCATAAGGTCATCGCGGTTTACACAGCTGGACTCCCCACTCCAGTTGTGGTCAGTATAGTACTGTGTGCGTGTTATAAGAGCGTTAGCTCTTATCAAGTTTCGAGATTTTGTGGGGTCTGCTAACCTTCTTGACGACAGAGCCATCTGTGGCAGCAACTACTCACCACGTTTTGATATTTCTGCATTTCTCCAACCACCATGAGATCAAAGCGCCATCGGTGGCTCCATGCAAATAGAAAACAGCGCATCTTGCACTGAGTTGTAGCGCCATCTACAATAGCATTGTATAAACAACCACCTGCCGCGTGCCAATGGTGACGTTACGGTCGAACATGGTGCATAGAGGTGGAACTATGTGAGTATGACGTCAGGGGAAGAAATCGCGGCATATTTTCGCTTTCTCAAATTAAAGATGGCGGTCCTTAAAATTGGTTGTGCCTGCTCAACCTTTTCCTCCCCTCGCCAAAAAATATCCTAAAAAGGGTAGGAAAACTTCCGTTACGGGACCGCTATATATATACTCCGACAACAAGGGGCATCCATCCGGGGACAGTTGTATACCAAGTTTGGTAGGCAAATAAAATCCTGTGTGTTGTGGTATAGCAATATAACCACAATTAAATAATAGGTAAACATTGTATACATGCAATTACTAATTGAAACGTTACCATATTGCACCGCAAGACGAATTCTAGGCCAACCTTGACCCCCAAAGGAAGCGAATTCTCTTTAGGACGTGTCTTGAGGGTGTGCAACTCGAGAATGGGTAGACGTGCATCGAAATTTCTCTGATAGATGGCTCTTGGCGGGGATCAATCCGCTAGGCAGCATGCGTGCACGCGTAGCCGAGCATGGTGGCAATTCACCCCGTTTCAAAGGGTATTACATTCCGTTTCTCGAGACGAGCGGCGCGTTCTTCTTCGCTTTGTTCATCTAGTAAACGAAACAGCTAACGGTGTTATTTCAACGTCTTCCAGACGGCGGCCTGTTTTTATTGCCTTACCATGAACTAATCACACACGCAACCTTCACACACTCCTTAATTTGTAAATAGTTTGTGCATATTACCTCTCCCTCTGTCCTCTCTTCCTGTCCCCTCACCCCTTTAATTTCATTTCTCCATTCTGTCTGCTATCCTTTATTTTCGCAGCCAGTGCACAGATGCTTCAGTATCGATGGCAGATACCGGGGCTGGCAAAAATCTTATCCTTCTTTTTTATTATTATTTTATTAAAGCACCGCTGCTGCTACTACTACTACTACGACAACTTGAGAGCACAGCCATCTCAGTTGCCTCACCATCGAAGAACGATGGCTCGACTCTCGTGGCGCTGGCATTGCCTATATGGGAGGTCATACGGCCTCCTCAGCCACCAACCACGCCTCCTCCGATGTGCCTGCGATAGGATGCGGCAAGGCGTGTTCAAGTGGCATTTCACAGACTGACGTTGAAGGGCTCACCTTCATATTTGTACAGTACAATAAAACTACGGGACACAACGAAGAATGGACAAAACAAGCCCTGACTCGCAACCAAATTTTTATTCACGTCAAAGGTATCCTAAATAACAAGAACACCAAACACAACCCAGATTGAAAAGAAAAGAACACAAAAGCTACCTAATCATCATGCCCACAACGGCGACAATCGGCACAAGCTTTTGTGTTCTTTTGTTTTGTTTTTTCTCTGGTTTGTGTTCGGTGTTCTTGGTATTCAAGATAGCTTTGACGTGAATAAAAATCGAGTTGCGAGTCAGCGCTTGTGGTGTCCATTCTTCGTTGTGTCCCGTAGTTGAATTGCGCTGTTCAAATATGAATTAGCACCAACTCGCCAAGTTCGCAGCCTTAATGAAGGACTCACCCGCCGCGGTGGCTCAGTGGTTAGGGCGCTCGACTACTGATCCGGAGTTCCCGGGCTCGAACCCGACCGCGGCGGCTGCGTTTTTATGGAGGAAAAACGCTAAGGCGCCCGTGTGCTCTGCGATGTCAGTGCACGTTAAAGATCCCCAGGTGGTCTAAATTATTCCGGAGCCCTCCACTACGGGCACCTCTTTCTTCTTTCACTCCCTCCTTTATCCCTTCCCATACGGCGCGGTTCAGGTGTCCAACGATATATGAGGCAGATACTGCGCCATTTCCTTTCGCCATAAAACCAATTATTATTATTATTACTCACCTGCCCCCTTGGTTTAGGTGTCCCAATTCTGCCTTTTTCCGGCAGCAAATAACATACCAAAGGTGCCACCAACCGTCGGTGGTTGAGTGCTCAGCAGAGCTAACGTTTCTGCGCAGAAGACGCAAGGAAATGCACCGAGCTCATTGTCTACTGTCTCGTAGCAGCCGCAGCAAAGACACTCGTCCTGAGCACATAGTAACGAGAATCGGTTTTCAAATGCAAGGCGCGGTTTCAGTCGATTGCGATAACCTGGGAGATGCAGTGGCAGTGGCGACAGAGTACGCAGCTGTAAGTCACAGTTCAGAAAAGAGGGGCGTGTACTTGAAAATTCGAGTGAAAATAGACAGCAGATGTTTTCATCGTCTAGGCGCACGCCAGGACAATAACAAGCTTGTTTACGAAAAGTGAAGGGAGCATTTTTATGCCTTAGCGGGGGTAGTTTATTTTAATATCATAAGCACATTTCTCACACTCTAGAAATTTTCCCGTGTTACTCGTGCTCAACTTTCAGCGATAGCTCATGGCAAGCTATGCAGAAAAGCAGCAAATAAAGCACTTATTGTATCATAGTACGGGCAAATGATGTTTTAACCTGCTCCGAAAAACTACTAACGCAAGCTGCGAACAAGACTGCCTTGCATCGCTGTCATTTTTTTTCTCGGCTGGCATTAGTGAGAGTTGCTGGGTTTATGAAGAGGAGCGTCTTCGAGGCCGCGTGTAGGTCGTTCAGAAGCGGTATATCGTTGTGCCAGCATCAAGCGCTTATTTTCACTATAATGGGTATAAGTTTTCACCTGGTTAGCTGCTCCTGGCCACAGTGCTTGCAGTCGAATACGTTGTGATAAGCGCAGCGTGGTTCCGTACCGACCTGTTCACAACGTCCATAAGAAAAGAAATGACGTTGTTCAATTTAAAGCACTCATCACAATTTCTGTGGCTGCTAACATGCTGATATTACTGCAACCATGCAGTGTACGGCGTCCAAGGGAGGGGTACCGCTGGCGCAAAGGTCCAATGTAAGCAGAGGAGGGTTGGTGGCTTTGGAACCGCACAGAGGCCGTAATTTGCTTGGTGCTGATCTGTAGCGTACCACATCGAATCTTTAGGGCGTCAAGAAACTGCACCCCTACAACTTATAGGATGTTCATACATGAGGGGAACTAGAGATTGAAATCAGACGAAGCCAAGGAACACAGCGCAAAGAAAAGCCAATCCAGGCTCGAGCAGCAAGAAGCCAGCGGTGCTTCAATGGAAACATGTCAGGAGAATGGTGTGCCGGTCTATATATAGTCGGTATGAATGCGTACTGATCTTGGACATCGTGGTTGCTGCGCTATGTTTCCCTTCTTTGGTCAAACGTTTAGGGGGATATCGCAAATGGGACCATAATGAATTCTACTAAACCTTGGGGTATACCCTTAAGCATTTCACCAACACTGTTCCCGCTTCGAGTTATTGATCAATTCGCTCATGCTCTGACCGTAAGCGTGCCGTCCCAGTTAGCTCAGTTGGTACATCGACTGCTGAAACTACTTCATGCTACAACTTCACAGATCCAAGGCCTAATTGCGGTTTACTCAGAGAACACTTCGATGGTCTTCACCATGCTTCATCGCAAACATCATTGCAGGTACAACTTGCGGGAAAAACAAATAAAGCTACCTCATCTAATTGCTGCATGATCGCACGGCTAGATTCAGTCTCCATGACTGCCTTGATCCCTTTTCGCTAAGCCTTGGAGCCCCAGATCTTATTCTATCCGCACCGTTTTAGACTAAGTGTAGATTTTCTATCCGATTAAGCACGCCTGGACTGGCTTGGGTCTTGTAAGTGTGTCACTCCATGCATTCTTCAATCAGGAAACTGAGTTTACACCTACATTTATGGTTTTAACAAAGCACGAAGCACACAACATTGGCGTACTGTTCTATACATTCCAACAATCACTCTCAGTTTCTACCACACACGCCTGCACAGCTTTTATATTTGAACAGAATCTTACCCCTTATTACTCGGGTACGCATGACATAGCAAATATGAAGTAACTGACTGCTCCGAAGTATATTTCGAGGTGAATTTCTAAATGCTAGGTAAATGCTAGCCGTTCCGGTTAGCTGAGGTTGTCGAACGACTGTTCTTGTGAATCAGGTGGTCCCGGGATTGAACCCCGGACTAGGATGAATTTTTCTTTAACTACGAAATTTCTGCGCAAGCTGTACAGCTCTCCTTCGTAGCTGTATGGATGAGCTTGTGTGGATGTCATTGAGTTATGAGGTCCGTTATTACAATATAATGAGGTATCAAATTAGACTTCTCTTTTATAGTAGTTGCGTAGCACCACCTTAAGCGAATATTATGATCTTCGCCACAGCTGATCGTCAAAGCAATTTTTAGTCGGCCTTCTCTTTGAGAACATGTGCAAGAAGAAAAAGAAAAATATAGGAAAAAGTCACCGCATTTCAGGATGCATATAAGTGGCGGTAGCCAAATAACAGTTTAAGCCACGTCTTTTGTCTATTAAACCCGGTTCCGCCTCACTAATAATTTTTATCAGCCTAACCGGCGCCCTAAGGGCACAAAGAAAGGCTTATATCCTTAGGTTTTCACTTTGTTGGATTGCAAAGAGTAATTATTCCCGTATTTGATTTCAACGCCACGTAGGGCGATTCTGTAAACGTAAAGCATTAATGTTTAGTTTTTATCAAGCACTGCTGACACTAGCCAGGAGACATGTAAGGGGAGGGGCAGGAAAGGCAATCGCTCTCATTTTACTATTTGAAATATAAAAATGAAAATAGGCTTTCAGAAAAGGAAATGGCGCAGTATCTGTCTCGCATCTCGGCGGGCACGTGAACTGCACCGTAAGGGAAGGGATAAAGGAAGAACTGCGAGAAGAAAGGAAGAGGTGCCGTAGTAGAGGTCTCCCGATTAATCTTGACCAACTAGGGATCTTTAACGTGCGCTGACACTGCACAGCACACGGGCGCCTCACGCGTTTCGCCTCAATCGAAACGTTGCCGCCGCGGTCGGGATCGAACCCAACTACTCCGGCTCTGTAGTGAGAGCCAACCACTGAGCGATCGCGTCGAGTTTACCGTAAGCTGCTTTCATTTACCGCTTGCTCCGTTCGTACTTTTTCTCTTGAAATGCGCTCTCACAGCTTCACTTTCTGTTGGCATTAAATAAGAAATGTCTAGGGATTCACACGAATGGAATGCCGGTGTCTCCACCACCAGTGGAATTTGAACACCGGCAGTGGTGTAGTGCGAAGGCGGTTGAGTGCGCAACACATATGACTTTTGTGCGAAGCACAGAGAATACGCAATTTCATTTTTCAATCATCTCGCAACAACGACATTAGCGAAAGTCAGCTTAATTTCATATAGCATTGAGGAAGAGCTCGTAAACCTAACACTCAGCCTCAGTGAACATAAAAAAAATGAATTTATACAGCTTGGCTAACTGCAGTGCAAAACAAGGCGAGGAACGCAGCTGTTCACCAGGGTTCAAGAAATCATGCATAGATTGAGAAACTGAACGAACGAAAGGAGAGTTTTTTTTTTTCTGCGCAAGACACACGCCAGGACAATGACTTCAGTGGGCATGCAAAAAACCCACTGCGCTAGCCGTGAGTCGTAGCCGGCGGGGACTGTCTATTTTTATGCATAATGTTATTTTCATTGCTGTTTTTTCTGCGAATATTCATTTTTTTCAACCAAGAATCCGCGGAAACTTGAATTATAAGGCTTTTTTATTAAAACATGACTGATGCATTCGACATCAGCGCAAAAAAAGCGTACTTCAGCGGAGCACGTCCTTATAATACGTTTTAAATAAAGAAAAACAAAGGACAAGGTCAATGCTTAACAATATGATCCATGTACAGCGCTGCAGAGATAGGCTCACTAGTAAATCAGTTCTCTCAAGAAAGCGCGCACTGAGCCGAATTTCTCCTGCCTGAACATGGGGTTGTGAGCTCATTGTTCCGGGCTTTTCGAAATACCTTGTGGCTAAAGCTAATAGGAGGCAAAAAATAGCTGGCTAGAAAATGTCCAATGACTCCAGAAATGAAAAGAAACCGACTTACAAAGTAAAGCAACGCTTCTCGTCGTCGGATTTCAGGAATGTTTGAATTCCGTGGAATAAAAATAATGCGTATCCAGAATATATTTCAGCATTTCAAGACATATAGACTTGCCAATTTCAGCAGAAAGTTTGAAAGCATCACGAAAGTTGAGAAACCCAAGGGCAACAAGAAATTATTCCTGCTAGAGAAGAAGAAGTATAACCTTCGTCGTGCATTCTTGTACCATACTCGCCGACAGGACTGCTGGAGTTTAGAAAGGCGGAGAACAATGCATTCACTTGCTCCGCTCTAACACGCTAGAACGAGCGACACTTTGTGGCCACGGTCTCGAACGCGTAAGTTCGTTGAAGAGTAGCCCTCTAGAGGGGCATTAGGTGATTAAAAGCAGGCTGATCTTGCAAAGGTTGTATTAGTTTCAGCACTATGGAAATACTGAGAGTGACACCCCGGGCGATTCTTGCGGCTTTTTATGGCTATTATGCGCGTCGATTTGAGGTGATTGTAGCCAGACTAGTGGGTGTCACCTTTTCGCGCACTTAAACGTCGACTCCCAGACACCATTAGAGCGTGTGGGTGTAGCGGTCTCGGTCACAAAAGAGATGCCCTAGACTCAGCGTGGCAAGTTCAGCCGGAGACCAGCTACCAAGTGACAAGGTGTTGGTCGTCTGGTGCCAAGATTTCGCCAGTCACAAGCCAGAGAATGGGTTGGGGCCAAATTTTCACAAAACAAAACAAAGTTTATGCAGCGAAGAGACGATACAAAGGATTTTACAGTCGCTCGTACGAGCACATACAAAGGGATGTACAAAACAACGCAACTCGTGCAAAGCAACACTTAAGAGATTAGAATACAACAAAATAATTGCACCTAAAGTGCACTAATGCCGAGAGAACCAAACAAACAAAACACAATTTGTTCTCCGGGAACTGCGACAGTCCGAAAACCTGAAGAGGACGACTGAGCCATCCCGCTGGCTTGCGAACGTTGCCTCGCTTGTCCGTGGCTGGTCGAGTGGTGTTCTCCTGGGAGTCGAGCAAGCGCGCTTCTCTTAAGCCTAAAAGGCGGTTCGGGCTGACAGGCAGGGATCGACGCCCCTCATTTATAGGCACGGCTCTCGTGTGTTCGTTCTGTGCGCCAAGACAGGCGCGCACGTACACGCAGCATCGACTTCGCAGTTTGCTTCTCGTTCTCGTGCCAGGCGCGCGACACTATTAGTCAAGTGCAACAACCACCTTCCATAAAATTCTGCGTAATTCTAGCGATGCGAAGCCGCCGGCGCGAAAGCGAAGCGGAGAGCGCAGCATTTTAGAGCGGTCAAGGCTACGCCCTCTCCGTCGACAATCAGTAGAAACTACTCGGACATTCTAGAGAAATCGACGGCAAGCGCGACATGTTTCCTTTGGCGCCACGCCGGCGAGCCGGGTGGAAATGTCAGCAGCACACGCAAGGTTACGGGTCTCCTGTGTTCCTTCTCCGCTATTTTTGTTTTAATTACGGTACGCGAAGGCGCGATTGCTTCTGTACTGCCCTTTTTTTCGAATGTGCGCCGAATTTTGTGACAGTGGGTCAGGCTTCAGTCGCTTCTGTGATCCATTTCCTCGGCTTGGTGAAGAGTCGCGAGCTGTAATCGAGGGTCCTCTTTGCTTGGACAAAGTCAAATTGGCAATTTCCCCTCTGCAGGGCACAGATCTTCCGGCTGGGATGGCCTGAGTAGCGAATTCTACAAAACGTTCTCGACTTCCTTGGCGCCTGTCTTGTTGGAAGTGTTCAGGGTTACATACGATATTGGCTTTTTGCCTCGATATTTATGCTGCTCATATCATACTGAGTACGAAAAGCACGATCAGAGTAGGTTGAGCACTATCGAAGGGTGCCATCCAATTTCGTTGCGGAATGTATACTATAAAATATTTGCAAAAAAAGTTTTGCCAATAGAGTAAATTGCTGGGCTAGTTGACAAATGTGGCGCTGGATATATTTCGCTCACATCAAGCATGTGGCATACAAGGCCGCAGTATCCAAACTCATATACACCTTGGATGTTCGGTGTTGGAGTCGGTAACAGATAAAGCTGCTGACGTTGCTCTAACTCAGATTGGTCTTGCGAAAGTTTTTGATAAGGTGCTTAATGGTTTTTTTGTTTGCAGCCTTGTAACGTGCAAACATTAGGGATGTATTGCTTAAGGGCATCAGACTATGATACAAACAGTCGCATACAAGGTTGATCGAAAATCATGAACTTAACAAACCAATTCCACCAACAGTGACTGTGCGTCAGGGCTGCCCATTATCATAACCTGTGTTGTTTGCTTTATACCTCGCACTCATGTGCCTTAGCATCGTCAGATGCCAAGCTATATGAGGATTTTCACTTGATCAATCAGAAATTATAATTTTAGCCTATGCTGACGACGTCGCCCTTTTCTGTTCAAATAAAAAAGGGTGCTTGAAGCTGTTAGCAGCACAGCTCGGTGACATCTCTGGCGCGGCTCTAAATATAGAAAACTCTGAAGGATTCTGGATAGGCTACCAGGGTACGAAACCTAACCGTTTTGGTGGCATTAGCTGGCACTCTGATTTCCAACATCACCTAGGCGTTCCCCTTCATCATGTCCGGAATAATGGGTCCTCTTGGGAGCCTCGAGCTCTTTCTGTGAGGCGCATAACGCAGGTGTGGATGGGTCGGGAGGTCTTGATTTTTGCTCGGGCACAAGCCTGCAACCTCTTCGTTGCAAAGCTAATCTATCCTTCAAAAGTAATGCACAGTTCGATGAAGAAGGCACAAGCGCTGCACAGACTATTCGAGAACTTTATTTGGCGCTCTCAATGGGAGCCTATGCGTCGAGAAAATTTGTTTTTTTCTATCGCGTCTTGAGCAGGTGGCCTTGTTTACTGCTTTGTTCACGAGCTTGTTTCGCGGTTTCTCTTCTTCAAAGCTGCAAGCCACCCACGCTTGCCAGCCAGCAGTGCTTAGAGGCGACTGAGTTGTTGCCTGCCTTATCTGTTTGCTTCGACTGATGACAGCCTTGAACGGACTTTGCGAGGTTTCCTGAAGGATGTTGCTGAGACCTTTCATTTTCCGACTGTTCTCTTTTCGTTGCAATATTTCTTTGAACTGTCAAGACGACAAAAGTACTAATATATTCTTTCTTCCTAGTGCCCGTGTATCGGCAGCCTTATCTTGGTTTTATGGATTCGAGTGTATTGAAGCAAGTTCAACTAATATTTATTCAACCCACTGCAAAATAGTTTTTTTTTAACTCCTTTCTTCGACTTTACCCCCGAGTACCTGGCCTCGCGCCAAGGGGACATTCGTGTCATGATCGGTGAACTATAGCCTGTGCGGCCAACCAGACGCGATTGATTATTGCTTTGTATGGTGCCGTGATGCAGTGTTTTTCTGAGACATGCAACAGCAAACAATAAAAAAGGACTTTGAGATCTCGCATTACAGTATAAGGTACTTGCCTGTCCTGAAAAACTCCGAGATTCTGTGTGATCTGTTAATGCTGATTGGACTTTTTAGCCAGTGGAAAAGCCGTATAATATATTGACACGCAGAACCACCTCAACCGCGCCGTAAGCACAAGGGATAAATGAGTGTCTGAGAGAAAAATGGAAGATAGAAATGCCGTAGTGAAGGCATCAATAATAATTTCGACCACCTGGGGATCTTTAGCGTGCACTGCAGCACACAGCACAAGAGTGCCTTTGCCTTTCGCCTCCATCGAAACACGGCCGCCGAGGTAGGGTTCGAACCCGGGTACTCCGGATCAATAGCCGAGTGCCCTAACCACAGAGTCACAGCGGCGGGTAATGATGGAGATTGCTTTTTATGGATCTCTTTGATCTTGATCTCAATGATCTCCGTCAATCGGAATGTAGCCGCTCTTGAGATGTATCGACGAGAAATGGTTGCCCTTGAAGAGTCTGTAAAGCTGTTAGAGGATTCCTAGAAAATATATGTTTCTTCGGTCGCTTCAAATAGCCGTAATCAACACATATTTTAAGCATGCTGCCCTTCTTCTTCAGAAATTCGCTTGGTTTTATGGCGTTTAATGTCCAAAAGCGAGTGATGCTGTGAAGGACGCTGTAGTAGAGGGCTCCGGATAATTTAGACCACCCTGGGCCTTCACAAAACACAAAGAGATGGCGCAAAACTGCTCTAAGACGGCTGGAGGACGTTGTCTCATAGCGGTTCTTCCATTCCATTCCTGGTACCTCGGTATTCTGGCTCAAACACTTCGCAGGAATCGATGGAGAGCTTTCGCCTTTGTTTACAGCTTTATTTAGTGATGGTATTCATTTGTAGTTATTGTAATCAGTACCAAAGCTTTTGAATTACGTAAAATAGCGACGGCTTGCAACGACAAAATTTCAGCTAGGAAGTGGGGCCTGGTGTTCTCCTTGATGATGCCTTCGATGTTCGAGCATCCGTGGCACCTACGGAAGAGATATCATTTCGGCGGTGTGAAACGGTATACTCCGCAAATAAGCTCAGAACAGCAGATTGTTTCTCTTCTTTTTTAAGTGAGAGCTGATCGATCACAGAAGAGAGCTTGATTGACTGCTTAAGCAGATAAATCATTACTTGATGCTGACAGATAAAGTCAATTCCTAAACTACATAATTTGAGCAGTGTTAAACTTTGAATACTCCAGGGCACATGGGTATACACGCCGTCACTTTCATTGGACATCATTCCGTAGGCGTTACCAAATGGGCTCTGCAGGCACGGTTTCTTCGGTCTCCCGTTACGGTTGCCCCTGCGTGACCTTTGCGGTGTAGGTTGCAGTCATCAACAACTATTCCGCTCCTCTGTCTACCAGTTCCGCAAGTTTACGGCTATCGGTAGTCATGCCGAGGTCGCAGGATCATGTCTTACAGTCACACTTCAGTTACGGTGTCGGGTCTGTTCTTCGATTCGTGAATGGCGTATGTTGTCCTGGTAGTTTTGGGAGGCGTCGCAATTTTTTTGCTGGATGTTCTGCCCGGCCAGGGCTGTGATTGAGTAGCGTCATGGGCGGTCCAGTATATTCGACAATTCACCCCAAGGCATCATACCCTCCGAAGGTAGATGTTTTTGGTTGCATCTACGAGGCTCTGGCACCCTCGTCGCAAATCGCGGCGTATCTTTGGTCCGGTGGCGGCAAGCGCAGTGCGGAAGATCACACTCCAGATGGCTCCACATTTACTCCTGTCAGTGCAGGCCGTTGCTGATATCAGGTGATTGTCTTCTGAAGTGAAGTCCGGAGCATCAAAAGAGCAGCCCCATGGACACATCCTCCTGTGAGCATAGAATTCGTCACCACACTAATCAGTGTGGACGGTGGTTGCAAGTAATCTATGTGTCGCAACTCATGAAGGTTATTCATCGTCCTCGGCTTATTTATTCGCAAGCATGGCGTTGCACTCACGGCTCACAACACGCAGGGCCCCCGCCAAATACTGCTGTGGGGCACCTAGCTTTCAACCACACTAGCGTAGTTCACGGATTGAGAGCTGGTGCTGGTGCGCTAAACCGGGGGACGATCAATGACTGACGAAGTCATCACGTCCGTGAGCAACTATATATGAGAGCGCGCTCATCAAGGAAGCAGCGGGCAGAGTGCTTCATGGAAAACTTGCTATGTAATTTTGTGCAACTGTCACCACTCGTTGGCGTTATTTTTACATAGATGAAGGTGACTTCAGCAGGGTGGCTGTATTGCGGTTCCTCTTGTAGCTATGACGGAAGTATCTTTTGTTTAGAATTTTATGGCGGTTTTGAGCGTTTGGCAAAAAAACGCCACGAGCAGTCCCCAGTTTTTAGGTGCTATGGTGTTAGGTACAGAATGCAAAAGTATCTCGGCCATTTTGTTTTGATTAGATGGACCTGAACATCTTCTGATGCTGAAATTTGAATGCTTTTGAGGTCATTAGAGAAGAGGCCTGGGGCCGTATTCTGTTACTGTCCTTTTCTCGTCCGTCTAGTCCTCTGTCATTTGTTACTCAATATACCTGCGGCTTTTAAGTGTCGATGGAAAGCGACACTGCCATTGGGTGGCTTGCTACTCGACTTCACCGTTGCCTGGCATTGACTGCGATATGCAGCCACTGGTGATGTGGGTCGCAGCGCTTTGCCACCAGCAGGTGACCGCGCCTCCCTACTGGCTGCCATTGGGTGCAATTTGCAGCCTACGATGAGGTGCGCTCGCCTTTTCCCCAATAGCCTGGTGGCTTTCCATATACCCTAAAAAGCCGCCGGTATATCTGACCGACCTATTACGGTGGATCAGACGGACGCGAAATGGCCAATTTATAATAGACATCATATGGAATACGGGCCCTGGGTTCCTTATAAGTAGGCTTTTTTTTTAGTCGACACCTAAGAGTCCGCATGAAAGCCTCACGTCGTCGCCTTGTTTATTGGACGTGGCCACACGGTGGAAGTAGCCGAGCGACATGTCTGGCTGTTTGTCAGGTGAGCGGGTAAAAGTAGGTGTTGCAAGAAGCTGTGGAGAAATAACCGAGGCAGACGTTTCTAATCTGTTCTCCCAAGGCAAATCAAGACCGCTCATATATGGATGACGGCACGTGCAGCGCATCAGGCGTGGAGGCGAGAGTAAAGTAAGAGGAAGAAGATGGCAGCCATAAAACAGACCGACTATGACGCAGGGAGGGGGGGGGGGGGGTGTGATTGTACCAGACGTGGGAGCGAGTGGCAGTGGCCAGGTTTGCTTTCTCCTGAGGAGCGCCTTCTGACTTGTCGCCAGTGCTCATCAGCGGAAGCTCCGGCGTCGCACCAAACGGGCTGACCCTTCGATACTTGTGAGGTCTGGCGATTTCCGCCAACGATAACCACCCAGCGGGTAGGCCTCACTCCAGCTCACCTTCTACACAATCACAATATGGAGCCTCGATAAAGAGCACCACGCGACACCAACCGGGATGTTTTGTTCAGAGCTCGTGTTGACTTGGATGCTTGCGAAGGCGCTGCAGTGTAGACTGATGTGAACTATGTGCTATAACATATGGGCTTGTGGTTGCGTTACCGTTGTCCTCTGTTTACTGAGGCACAAAAGTGTTTTGACAATACATCAAGGGCTGGGCATTCAATGAAGCTTCCTTTCGCAACGCAGCGCCGTCCAATAGGAGCAGGTACTCAGAGTGAACTTGTGGGAAACTACGGTAGCGTCGTGGGCTTGGTGTGACCGGCATGTCATGGTTTTCTTTTTTGGCATGCAAAACACTGCTATTAAACTGGAAACATGTATTGGTCGTTTAGCGGCCCACTATTCGACATGTGTCGCTGGCGACGATAACAGCAAGTGACGAAAATTTGCGATAAGATGCCCAATAAATCAACGAATGTCGAGAAATAAAGATACATTTGTTGGCGGGTGCTGATACTCCGGAGAGGTCTGGTCACCGCTCGTGTGGTACCAAAACTAGAGCGTGTCCCGTTGGCTTTGAACATTAATTGCGATTATAAAATGCTAAAAACGTTTGCGCCATAATGCTGGCGTCTGCGAGTACAAACAACTAAGAAATTTTCATTTCATGCGAGTCTCTTCGGCCATCAAGCCTTTATCTGAAGTCTTACACACTACTCTGACCTACACCATGGGCAGCTTTGAGTGAAAAGGCCTAGAAAGGGCGATCGTATTTGTTTACACTTTGTTGCACTTGACGTGTTATTCCACACCTTCGCTCCGGCAACATACCTTGAAATTGCTAATAAACAGCGTCATCGAAAGAAACGGTCGCTGCCCTCTCGCTCCAGCCGGAGACTATTCTGTTTATGGCCGTCAACAATGAAATGTCAACGGGGTTGAGTGCTCAGCACTGCTAACGTTTGTGCGCAGAAGACACAAGGGAATGCACCGAGCTCATTGTCGATTGTCGCGTAGCAGCCACAGCGAAGACATTCGCCCTGACTGTATGGTAACGAGAATCGAGTTTCAAATGCAAGGCGCTGTCTCAGTCGATTGCGATAACTTGGGAGACGCAGTGGCAGCGGCGACTGAGAACGCAGCTGTAGGTCACAGTTCAGGAAAGACGGGCGTCTACTTAGAAACTTGACTAAAAATGGAGAGCAGATGTTTTCATCGTCTAGGCGCACGACAGGACAATGACAAGCTTGTTTACGAAAAGTAAAGGCAGCATTTTTATGCCATAGCGGTGGTAGTTAATTTGTTATCATAAGCACATTTCTCACACTCTAGAAAATTTTCCCGTGTTACTCGTGCACGACTTGCACCGATAGCTCATGGCACGCTATGCAGAAAAATAGCGAAGCCAGCACTTGTATCATAGAACGGGCAAATCATGCTTTAACGTGTTCCGAAAAACTACTAACGCAAGCTGCAAACCAGGCTCCCTTGCTTCGCTGAAATTTTTTTTTCTCGGCTGATGGCGGTTGGTTAGACTCATTTGCAAATTTACTTTAGCTCAGAGTTTCAAAGGAATTCATTGCCACACAATTCTGGCAGACAGCGTAGGTTAGAGTTCCAGGCTTAGAGAATTTCGATGAATTAAGGGTCACGATATATATTTAATTTCACGTGCCATATTTTCCGTTATTGCAATAATTCATGTCACAAATTCTCTTTAGGTCCGGTGAAAAAAGAATTCTATTGCTTTATGCATGGAAAGTAGAGAATGACCAGCTCTCTATATATGGGCAATAGCCTTATAACGCTCTCGCCTCATACTCTTAAATTGGAACTGCGACGAAATGAACCGCAACAGAAAATGTAACGGAGTCAAACGATCCGTCGAACATCGCCTAGGAGTTTTAGTGTGAAAGCATTACCTCACGAGCAATCCTGAAAAGATCACATTTATAGTGAAACCTCTCTGATACTTGCAGATAAGAAATAAATTTTGCCGCGACTGGCTTTCGAACCCGCTGCGGCACGAGCAGATCCACTTCGCTGGCCACTGCACGAGAGCACTATGATATCGCCGGAGATGTTCACGCCTCGTATTAAACTGCCATATTTTTTCGCAGTACGTCATCGACTCACACTACCTTCCATGCACTCAAGCACTATTAGCTTCCTACCCCTCAAAATCTCTGGACGCGAAGCCTCTAAAACAGTCAGGAACGGAATGGAAACATGCATAGCTGGCTCCCAAGGTAAGTGGACACCTCTTTCGCGTTTCGAGCTATTTGGCGCTATACACTCAGAGAGGTGTACGTGCGCTGCATGTATTGACAGAGAAAGGGTTTGGAGAGACACGCGTTTGCACTGACAACATTGTTCCAGAAAAGCGACAGTTGATCAATAGCCCGCCGGAGTTCTTCAGATAAACTGGCAATGTTGACGAAAAAGTGAAAGGCTGAGTTTGTTTAAGGAGGCGTGGTTGAGACTTTAAAATCAACATGACAATCCGGAGGCGCGTCAGTCTGCTCCGAGATATATAGCGCGCCATGCGATCGCCGCAACAACAGATGACAGTTGTGTTGATTTGCAAAATGCTGCTTTCTCACACAATTCATGCTTAGTGATGCTATACTGCCGTAAATATTATATAATTATTCATTTATTGTAACGTACTGCAGGCCGAGGGTTCCAGCCCGTGCGGTTGGACAAAAGGAAACAAGAAAAGAGTTGGGAAAATTGATAGCAAGAGAAAAAAACGCTGCTCCGATTGTTGATGCGAGCCGGCGTCGTGGGACAGTAACACGAGTAGAGGGCTTATCCGTCCTTCGAGCTCAGTGAACTGCTGTTCCATTTGCGCAACCTTTTGCATGCCGAGGGTGCGCAATTTATTTCTACATCTGTTACGATGGAACCTTTGGGTCGCATTTGATCAAGGTGTTGCATCCTTCTTTCCAGGGATGGGTGGTTCTCTTGTTGGATGCGGTGGTTTGAAATATAGTTTTTCAGACGTACAGAAGCGTGAGGCGATGTTTCTTTGAGGGCGGTCTGTGGCGAGTATTGTTCGGCCGACTCAGCGTGAGGAATGCATGCGAGGCGAATGACTGCTCTAATTGCATTGCTTTTTGCAAGGGGGCCATATCAGAGGTTTTCATAAAGAGGAACCACTTACTTGTGTGTTCGGGCCTTGGTGACCCTTACATCTGTTACCGAGTTAAAAAGTGAAAACGTTTAATCTGCAAGCAAGTTCCGAATTCCAGGACCTATCTCTGACATTAATTTATTCGCCTTAGCAGGCAAAAGACCATCACAGAGCACACTCCAACATTAGAATGTCTACTCTTATTTTCTTCAATCATTACTGAAGCAACAAGAGCTAAAATTTTGAACACACAAGCGAATTCCCCCGATTTATCGAGAAAACCCTCACCAAGTGTGAAGAGTGAGAACACGAAGCTAATCCGAACAACATGCTCAAAATACTCACGCAACATAAAACACGCAATGCATAAAGTAGCGCAGATCATGCCTTTGAAGGTATTTTACGGTAAGAAGTGAACGGCAACGCTCTATACAATGCTTGTTAACGTTCGCCGATACATATAGCGCTCACAAGCGACGCTGCTGTGTCGTTTGAAAAATAAAGGACAGTAATAGCTCGGGTCACACCTGCTGCTAACTCCATTGCGCGTAAACGCCTGATTGTCACATTCACCTTGAGTCCTTGCATCGATACCCTTTCTGCTGCTATTATTGAGAGCCTGGCAATAACCAACGGTAAAAAGCGCCTCTCCCAAACGCCTCCTAGTCCTGCCGTATATAAAATATGCACCGATTCGATACAGAATGTACAAGCACTATATATGGGTGCGATTCGGTGTGCCTCAAAGTTGTTCTCCAAACTCTTAACATGAAACTCCGCCTCCCCACGTAGTCACACTGAGGTAGATATGCTGGGGTCAAAGCACCGTCTTCGTGGCGCAGCGCTCCAAAATCATGCAATTCCAGGTTTTGGTGATCGCTGTGCTCGGAATCCTGTCGCTTGCGGACCCTTTCTAATTCGCTTTACCGCCTCCCGATGAACCGGCTGCCTCGCTGAATCAGCTATCAGTAAGCGGCAGCCTGCATCAAGCCCAAAGCAACCGCTCCCGCTAAGTTCGATCATACCGCTCGCTTTCGGCTGGCAACTGGGAACAGCATCGGTTCGCCCTTTCCCGCCTTCATATATACTCGCGCAATTCGACGCCCGTTCGAGCCACGGCAGCGTCTTCGTGGCACAACGCTCAACTATCATGTGCCTCCAAGTTAATTATAATGGTGCTCAGTGCTACCGAGAGGAAGACGTTTGTTTTGTAGCGGTGTTATGGCCCCCGCATTCTATAAAGCGCTTGCGTGCTGTACTGGCGTACCTTCAGCGTCTTTTGTCATTTGGCAGTGATATTGAAGATAATACCGGAGCTGTGACCAAGGCTGAGTAAGACCAGCCTGACTATCTGGCAGATTTTGTTACGCGTCTAGACGCTGGACAAAATAAATCCCCTTATCTGTTAACAAAATTTTAAGCATTCATATTGCGCTTAAAACTGACTTGGACGTCATAAGCAAGCACGTCCAAGAGCTTGAATAAAAGGCTTAATCATTGTTAAATGTCCCAGCCGCCAGAAATGATGATGAAAGAATTTGTAAAATGCAGGACAAAATTGACGACCTTGAAAACCGCTCTGGAAGGTAAAATTTACCTTTCTTTGGTATCGAGGATTGAGATGAGTCGTAAAACTGGAAGACCTCGGGACGTCTCATTAGCGACTTTTGTACTGAGAAGTTTGGTGCCACTGTTTCTTCATTCGCCGGATCGCATCTGTTGGGTGGCTTTTCGTATAAAAATGCCGTGCTATAGTTGCTATATTTTATAACTACAAGGAATGAAAAGCATTAATGAGTAGGGGCTTCAAGCTAAAAAACACAAATTTCAGCACTTTGCGGGACTATTCCGAGACCGTCCGTCTCAAATGCCGCAATCTTCTGCAGCTTTGTAAGACGATTAAACAGAGAAGGCGCCCGTGCGTGTCTCGTTTTCAACGCTCTTTTTACCAATGATGATATTGTGACGCCCACGACGAGTCGATGCCTATTCTATTTGGTCGGCATCGCTGACAACGCTCAAGATGAGGAGAACGAGGTGGATACGTCTCGTGCTCGGCAAACGGACGGAGCCAGTTCTCAGTCACCCGTTGTGGTCTGAATAAACAATTTGCCGTAACATCTTGGTGGAAGGTGCCGGGTGTAAATGTTCCCCAGCTTCACTTTCGCCGCAGTAGCCGCATTGTTTGTCTGCCGCCTTATGTGCCCATGGTGTCCCTGGACGGCGGCGCTCCGAGGTCTGTCTTGGGGAGGTCGTGGCAGCATTACCGGGAGCCACGGTCGTTCGCGGGCTCATCAAGCGACGGCGTCGATGAATGGCTCATCCACTACACACGGGGAGTCGCTACAATAAGTGCAACTCTTCCCCCCGGTTTGCCAGCGTCGTGTTTTTTCTAACCGACACGGCCCTAACGTGGTATGACTGCCGCGAGGATTCGTTCGCAACATGGGACCGCTTTGTAAAGGATCTCAAGAAGTGCTTCAGTGACTCAGTCACGAAAAAGAATCAAGCTGAACAAGCGCTTGCGCCAAGGGCCCAGCTTCCGGGTGAAACATGTACGAAGTAGATAAAGGAAATCGTAAATTTACGCAAGGTCAACTCTCCTTTAATGACAGAGGAAGACAAAGTTGGCCATTTACTTGAGACATTCGCCGAACACGTATGTAATTTTCTTATCGTAAAAGAAAGACTGGAGTCCTTGTCTGACGTCATCAGCACTCCAGAAATTTTGAGACATTGAAAATGCGCCGCATCACTCCGAAATTTGGACGTTTGGCCGGGAGGACGATGGTGGCAGCTGCAGACACACCATCCTCATGTGATTTGGCTTCAACAATCGCCGGATCATTCTCGAAGAGTTGATCAGGTTGTGGAACTCACTCTGGATTCCTCAGCGCTTCTTGCTTTGTATCCCACGCGACCTCCTCCGCCAGCCGACGTTAACGCAGTGGACTGTGAGGAGCAGCGGGTACTCCGAGAGCACCCTCCTCCTGGTCCCTCTCTTGTGTGTTACCACTTCGGTAATCCGGGTCACAGCTCGCGATTTTTTCCCCGCCGACAACCATCCCGTTACGGCTCCTCTACCTATCTTCCGTGGCCTGATTACCAACCTGTTCCATCTCGACGCCCATCCTACCCGCCTGATTCTGGCAACTCGTGGCCTGCACATTAGCGGAATCGTTCGCCGGCATCGGATAGAAGTGTGGCACAACCTCGAGCTTTTCTTACTCGTCGATCTCCGTCACCCTCTCCTCTGACGCTGCTCCTCCTCGCCTCCGCCAGATAACTAGTCGGCGCGACCGATGGGGGTGAGGTCACTGGAAGTCTGCCATTGCGTCTGCCAGTAGTGGTGCTACGGAACAAATTTCATGGGCTTGTGAATGGTGTACCTGTGATGGTTTTCGTGGATACCGGTGCTACTGTTCCAGTTATGAATGCTGATTTTAAGTGTCTCCTTTTGCTGCTTTTGAATGCTGCTTTTAAGTGCCTTGGCAGCAGCGACTGTGGTAACCGGTTCACTAAATCTGCGCATTTTATACACAGGACACTACCGCCTTTCCCGGTGGCTTTGGGTCTGCATCTTCGGCGGAACACCGTTGCACGTGCCGTATCTCTTCGACCCATCGCAAGTTTCGCCGCTCTTCTATAAACTGCCGTTGCCTCCAGTGTGACGTAAGCGAGTCGTGGACCAGGATTGGCTACCTGAAAGAGGCGCTGACTACAAAAGAAGTGTGCCTCACCGCTGATCCTCACTTGGCAGCAGCGGCTTTGGTGACCGGTTCACTAAATCTGCGCATTTTATACACAGGTTTGCGCAAACATTTGTAGCCAATTTTTATTTTATTTTTCTTTTTTCCCCAGCCGCTGCTGCCAAGCTCTTGTACAAGTGTTTACTGAACTGCTAATTTGAAATGCCTTCTGAAGTGTACAAAACTGCTGAAAGATTTTAAGCAAGAAATTCGAGATATGCACGATGTAATAAAGAAATGGAAAAGAATATAAAGATATAAAGAAATGCGTAGATTTCTTTAGTGAACAGTTTGATGCTATGGCTGAGCGCAGTGCAAAATTAGGAAAGGAAAACTCAGCGCTAAAGAAAGAAAATGGCGCACTATCACAGGAATGCAAAGGACTAAAACAACAACTATCTGACCTTCAAGACCGGGTGACAAACCAAGAACAGTACTCAAGGAACCGGAACATTGAGATTAAAGGCATTCCGGTAAGCGACGATGAGAACCTGCCTTCAATCTTGAATAAACTAGACGACGTCATAATTGAACCCATTTTTGATTCCGATGTAGGCATATGCCATCGTGTGCCAAGGAAAGACAAAGGATGTCCTAACATTGTCGTGCAGTTCCGCTCTCGTGCGAAACGGGAAGCGGTGATTGAAAAGGCCAGGAAGAATCGAACTTTAACCTCTGATTTTGGTTACCAGAGTGCCGATGGTTGCCGTTCTCCTCCGGCATTTATTAGTGAACACCTTTGCCTCGCCTTGAACAAACTTCTTGGACAAGTTGAGCGAAAGAAGGAAAAAGAATGGTAGTACGCGTGGACAAAGGGCGGCAGAATTTTCGCGCAAAACAGACACTTCGAATGGACTCCGCATATCTTGCGTTGCGGACATCGATAAGATGAAATGAGGATCTAGGAATCCGAGAATTTTTTCCAACCGCCGTTCACATCGATGGCTAGTAAATCGCTGAACGTTGCGGATATGACTAAAATTTATCGTAAGAAGCCATGCACATCTTTCTTCCTGTTAAACACTCAGTCAGCGCGCAATAAGTCTGATGAGCTGTGTGCCTTGCTTTCAAGTTTTGGCTTTTCATTTGATGTTATTATGCTTTGTGAAACATGGTACCGACACGAACACGAAGTAATACAGATCTAAGGTTACGCAAGACACTACTTAAATCGCTCAGTCAAGAACGGTGGTGGAGTACTTTTCATGGCCAGAGAAAGTTTTCTGTGTGAACAAATTGAGGACTTTACGGCGGTCACACCGGACTTTAAAATTTTGACTGTCATTCATAAAAAAAGCATATTTTCTGTTTTATATCGCCGTCCAGCCGGTAACGGGGCAAAGTGTTTTTACATATATGGGAAAATTGTTATTCTGGATAAATGAAAACAGTTATGAACTCGTCCTGGGGGGCGATATAAATATTAACATATGTTGGACGAAACACAGCTACGTACTGATTTCACTCGACTATTGGAAGCTCACGTATGGTTTAACACAATTACTGCTCCAACCCGCATTAGCAACGACTGTGAAAGTTTGCTTGATGTCTTTATCACGAACATTTAATCTCGAACTATTAACTCCGGAGTAATCAGCGCTCATATTAGTGATCATTTGCCAGTATTTCCTCTCTTGGAATCTTATGTCCCGGCTCAAGAACCGAAGCAGTGTCCCCAATTGACTATTCAAGATATTAATCCGGCTACACTTGAGGAGTTCCGCAGAAAAATATCAAAAATAAATTGTCTTGAGGTGTACAATCAGTTTGACTTGGAGGCCGCGTACGAGTTATCTCTGCGTCTTTTCAAAAAGGCTTAACTCGGAATATTTTCATCCTAAAACACTGAAGCCTAGAAAATCTAGAAAACATTGGATAACCAATGCACTTCTGAAAATAATCAAACAAAAATATTTTCTAATCAAACGTTTTTTGGACACAAGAGACATGTGCCATCTATCCGAATTTAAAAAATTTCGAAATTATTTAACTGCTACTCTCAGACAAGCCAAGAAAGATGACCTTCATAGCTTGTTTAATGCTGAAGCTATAAAGCGATCGGATATCACGTAGAGAAACCTTAGCACAGTGCTTAACATTAGACGTCAGCATTCAGAGGGCGTACGAGAATTGATAATTAACGGGGAATGTTCATCAGGCGTGCATTTAGCAAACGCTTGTAATAATTATCTTGAGTCCCTTGTATATAGTTTTCACGATCCACGCTCCATAGAGTACCTCAAGTCCAGAAATTGTGACTGTGCTTTTTTACTTCCAACAAGCGCCGAAGAAATTTGTCTCACGTTCTCCGCTCTGCGAAATAGTAAAAGATGCGATATTGATGACCTGCATATACGCTCCGCAAAACACGTTTTACATCTCATATGCCCAGTTTTGAAAAAGTGCATAATTTGTGCTTTCTTTGCATACGGTATATTTCCCAAGCGAATGCAGCTCGCAAAAGTTACAGTGCTCTTCAAAGCCGGTGATAAAAAGAACCTGTCTAACTACAGACAAATATCCATTTTGCGTGTATTTTCAAAATGCCTAGAAAAACTAATAACACTGCGAATGACTGCTTTCTGCGAAAAACACCATATTTTTAGTGACTGCCAGTTCGGTTTTTGAAACGGTCGCTCGACAGAGTTAGCTCTACTAACACAAAATGAACTAATACTACAAGCATTTGAGCAAGATTTAGTGACACTAGGAGTTTTTATCGATTTTTCAAAGGCCTTTGACACAATTAACCACACCACTCAGCTATCAAAACTTGAAATTTACGGTTTCAGGGGCCCATTCCTTGGCTTAATCAAAACCTATCTGCAGTTCAGGCGTCAGAGGATTTCAATAAATAACTGTATTTCCGATGACTTACCCATTCATTCTGGTGTACCTCAATGAAGCATTCTTGGACCTTTGTTGTTTAATATTTACATCAACGACATAATTAATATTGACACCACTGCCAGATCCATCATATACGCTGAAGACACTAGTCTGTTCTTGACATCTGGTTGTGCAAGGGACCTGTTGGCTCTTGCGAACGCTGCTTTGTGTGATCTTAATCGATGCAGTTCATTTAGTTCACTGTCAATAAACAAAAACAAGACAAAAGTTGTACTTTTTAAATGCGAAAACAAAAATGCTCACATTTACGGCCATTTGCAAATGGGTTCCTCGATTATCAACGTTGTGCCATCCATTAAATGCCTCGGTGTCGTATTCCAAGAAAACTTAATTTGGAATCTTTATACAGACTCAGTTGCTAACAAAATCGCTCGTGTTGTGGGAATAGTAACGAAACTTCGAATTTTTCTTCCCTTGAGCGTCAAAAAACTGCTTTTTAACTCTCTATTCCTCTCCCATCTGAATCACTGTAATTTAGTCTGGGGAAACACCACGATGTCTAACTTCACAAAACTTCTATTGTAGAAGAAAGCAGTGCGTGCTATCGCCAATTCTTCATATGACGCTCATACGCACCCTCTTTTCAGTGCCCTTATTTTACAACCGGTCACCTCTATATATGGTAATATTTTACTCAAGCGTTTCAGTACTGCGAAAAAACAGAACGCAAAATTTTTCGAGCATTTATCTTTATTGACAGTGAATTCTAGCATTTACAACACACGTCACAGAGAAACATGGTACGTTCCTAAAACGCGCACTAACTACGGTCAACAAATGTTACGCCACGCACTTCTATCTTTTTTAAACTCATTAGAAGCTCAATCAACACCTATCTCTCCTTTTATTGAGCACATTGTGAATTCCTTTTTTTTTGCTCTGGTATACACTGACGTCATGAATGCTTAACCAATTTTCTCTGCTTGTAACTAACTTGTTATTTATAGATGTGAATTTGAAGGCTGTATTATTTGCATCATTTTATACTATTCGCTTTCTGTAATATAATTCCTTTCAGCATTCTACCGTTGATTTTTTTTACCCGTATATATTTCTTTTATACAATGTTCACTAATGCTTTTTTTTTCTCTCGTTTATCCAGTGTTGTATGTTTTTGTTCTCTTTACTGTGCACAGTGTCATTTCTGTAGGGGGTACAGGCCTCGTCAAGTCGACTTCATTTGGCTTTTTGTCTCTACTCCCGTCATCTGTACATGTATAGATGCAAATAAAATTGAATTGAATTGAAAAAAAATTTAATCCTCGGGTGTAAAATTTTGTTTCAAGGGGGCAAAAATGTCCAGTTTTGTGGTGTGAGTGACGTAACGTTGTCTGCAGTTCGAGTGTGTATTGTTAAGTTTTCCTTGAGTGGTGAAGTGTTCAGCACGAAAGTGGCTGTGCTCGCCCGGTCGACGCACGACGTTATTCTTGGCCTCGACTTTTTCCAGATGTGTGCCGCTAACATCGACTGTCACACCGGTGATCTCAGAATGGGCAAATGTTTCACCAGTGGCCTTGTGGAAGGCTTGTGCAGTGGAGAGGGTCTGTTCTGTGTTCCCCGAGATACTGTCGTGCCTCCTTCGGCTGTATGCGTACCGATTTCCTGCCTCGACACCACTTCCGACGTGTTTGATGCGACTGCGCAGCCGAAGAATTTTACGTGCTTGAAGAAAAATGTCATGGTTCCTCATGCCATTGTTTCCATTACCAACCGACGCACTTAAGTTTGGACATTCGTTAGGTTGGGGCAACCTAAAAGAATGAAAAATAATAAGCCCCTGCCTGCACCACTGACGTACAACAGGCTTAATCCAATCTAAAAATAAAAGAAAAGGTCCGAAGGCAATGTTGTACTTTTGCCACCGGTAGGTAGAGACAATGGAAAAAAATGGGGGGGGGGGGGGGTAAAAAGCACCATAGTGACCCGTAGCCGGGGGAGCGTGCACGGGGAGACTCCCTTAATCTCCCATGGGACGTAGCGCAAAGGGTTGGATGAACGGGTTATGGGAATTGGGTTGGGAATAGGGACAGCGAGTTTTTGCTCTGATCCTTCATTTGTCTCGACTCCATTACTGGCCTCTCTGGCCAGAACAGGGACAGCGTCGAGATTGACCAATGGTGCGGCCCTGCTAACGGTATTCCCGACAGCCCTCAAACGCTACGGGCTTCGACCGCCTGAGACAGGAAAACCTATCAAAGGTCGGCAACCTTGGCTTCTCCACGACTTTCAGGGTTTTTTTCGGACCTTTATCTACTTGCCGTAGAGTGCTTTCTGTGGTTTTTCAGACGCTGGAAGTATGGGCAGTAAATTGTTCGACAATGCCTGTCGTTGACATATGTATCGAGTCGGCAATCGCGCCAGTCCTCCCGGATCTTCCGAATGCTGTGATTCATTCGATCCTCCGATATGTGGACGATTTCTGATTGTCCTCACAAGTGTCTCACCTGGCTCTGTAGACCGTGTTACCTCTGAGATTGTCACCCTTTTCAAATTCCTTTCTGGGGGACTCAAAACTACGTGCGATCCTCCGAGAGGCAAGGTTATAGTTTTTGAACCGGTTGTTTAGCTTTGAACAAACTTACTTCTGTTTGACTTGTAGCCCTCGCTCTGAGAAGGGTCTCAATCCGCATGACAGCACACACTTGACATTGATTAGGCGAGGCATTGTTTCATCCGCCATTTAGGAGGCGCTCACAAAAGGCTGTCCCCATACGATGCCGAGCAGCGTTGAGAAAAAAGTCCAGTGTCCTTACAGTGCTAACCACTCACCAGCACTGGTGCGTAGAGTTTCAGATAAGCTTCTCAGAAAGTTAAAAGGGCAAAGCAAAGGCGTAGGCAAGCTACACAGGCTAAACGGCTGCCCCCGGCCGTAATCGCGTATCTCAACGTGTCATCAACGAGATACCTGTAAAATCTGGTAGCGTGTATATCGGGCAAAAAGGCAGGTGCCTCAACTAGAGACTGCTTGAACACCGCCAGAAGGTACGTAACAAAAGCGGCGGACACCTGGACGACCATTGCAAGACTTGCAAAGCGTGCGAACCAATCTACACGCGCACGGTTATCAGCGCACGTGCGATTACTGAAATAGAAAGGGTCATTATTGAGGCACGGAAGGTCGCCAAAGCAGGAGACTTACTCTTTGGAACTTTCTAAAGTTTTCTTTGACTCTGTTTGGCTTTGAGCGTTTGACATAACTTTCGCATAGCGTTTTGTTTGTTATGTGTTGCCCCTCTTTTATTCTGCTTTCCTTCGACTTTTACCACAGTTTTGGAATTACTATGTTATTATTTTCGTCTGTTTCGGTTTTCGTTATTTTTTATGTCATTGGCTCGTGCTGCGTGGCCGCAAAAGATGATAATTCATCCTTTTGTATCCTGGTTTCTTAAGGCTCTTCCTGGTCCTCTATTCCTGGACACAGAAGGCGGGAGACCAACAATGCGGCGACTACCGCGAATGTGAAACTGGGGCTCCGTCTTCGAATACGTCTCTACCCGCACCTCGCACCAATTCGTAACAACCAGTTCTTTATTAAGACCACAACCGGCGACTCAGAACCAGCTGGGTCCGCTTGCCGAGCACGAGACGCAACCAACCACCTCGTTCTCCTCATCATCAGCGTAGTAAGCGATGCCGACCAAAGAGAATAGGCATCGCCTCGTCATGGGCGTCACAATATCATCATTGGTAAAAAGCGTGTCGAAAACGAGACACACTCGGTTGCCTTCTTTTTTTCAATCGTCTTACAAAATTGCAGAAGCTTGAGACCGTTGACATGGAGGGCCTTGGAATAGCCCCGCAGAGTGCTGAAATTTGTTTTTTTTTTATTTTGGAGCCCATACTCATTACTCCATTTACATCTTTGTCGTTATAAAATTTAGCAATTATAAGACGACATTTGATAGACCAAAAGTGACCCAGCCGATGGGCTCTGGCGATGGAAGAAGCAGTGGCACAAAGCTTCTCAGCACAAAAGACGATAGCTGATAATCTCGCAAAGGCTTCCCTCAGCGGCCCCGTGTTGCCAATCATCCCGGCTACAGCCTACATTAGAGCATCTAGATTTCGGCGACGTGCGTTTTTCAACACGCAGAACACATCACTTTTAACATCGGCGGATTATGAGCACCTTAAATATTATTGGAACAGGAAAATTTGTTGCTCTCGGCAGCTTGAAGTATCACTGACGAGGCTTAGCTGCCGCATCCCCCCTCTAAATTCCTATTTACACAAGTCGGGTTTGGCGCTCTCTCCCCTTTGTGCATTTTGCCGTGAGCCAGAATCCATTGAACATTTTTGGCTGTATTGTCGCCGATTCAACTCACTGAGAAAAAGGTTGCTGGAGGAGCCCTTGCAGCATCTTGGCCTTAGTTTGAGCAGCCCGCTCTTGCTATCATTTGGCGCCACCACGTTTGGGTTCAGCCACAGATCTGTTTGCACCGCTGTTCAAAATTTCGTGATAGAATCTCACCGACTGCCTTGCTAAGTGTTTCAACCTTTTCTTTTCTATCAATTACTACATTTTGACTAAACCATTAATATTTAATCACTCTCTTTATTATTATTCTTAAAATTTTAAAATTAAAACACTCATCCCTTTTCTGTTCATGATGAAAAATTCACCGGTGTTATGCTCCCACGTGCTTTTTCTTTTTGTTACCTGAGTTCAGTTGAATAGCCACCCGATTCTTGGCCGATCCCCCAGTGTGGGTATGTGCCATCTTTTGATAGGCTAACATTAACAACAACGATAGCTCGCTGTCCCCAGGAGGCCGAGCCCCGCTCACGGCCATTTCGGACATCGTTCGACCCAGTGGCGTTCGTCTTGTTCATCGCTGCCCCGACGGCTGTGCTCTGATGGGAACGATCGGCTAAGTTTCGGGTGGCTGATTGTGGCATTTTCTCTCTGCGTCTTTGCGCGGTAAGGCAGTAAGCCCGGACTATGTCCACCCAGTCTCCCGGCCAGAGGAGTTCCCTCTAGTCGTCTTCTCTGTCAACTGATCTCCTACCGTTGGAAGCTTTTTTGCGCAGTGGTGTCGGCAGTCTCCCTGTCGCGCTGGTGCCTAAGGATTGTGGTGCTATCAGGATGAACAACCCTGGTGTTGTTCGGGCTGCTCTCCAGTCGACGACTTCTCATTATGAGTCAATCTCAGAGGTTCGCCTGTTTGGACGCGGTGGGATTCTGTGCAGATCGCCAGACCTTGCCTGTGTAAGAGATTTACTAAACTCCTCATCCTTTGCCTAACTTCGGGTAAGTTCTTTCATCCCTTCTCATCTGGCGTGCACGAAAGGTATTGTACGAGGCGTAGACTCTTCCCTGTCTCCGGCAGAGACTCTTGAGCTTCTGTCGGCTGCAGGTGTTGTTGCTGTGCACCGCTGTAGCCGGGATGTAAACAACGTGCGGATGCCCACTGAATCAGTGATTGCTACCTTTGCCGGCACTTCCTGCCCCTCTGAAATCAAGGCATGGCCTCTAATTTTTCGGGTAGACCCATTATCATCTCGGCCTCTGCAGTGTAACAACTGCTGGCGCTATGGACATAGCGGTGGCGGTTGCAAATCCAACTTGAGGTGTTGCAACTGTGGGGATGGTCATTCAACAAGCACCTGCACTGAGAAGAATGAGAAGTGTTGCCTTTGCGGTGGTGCTCACTCTGCAAACTACTCAAATTGTCCCTCTCGAGCTCAGGAAATTCAAATTCTGGAAATAATTGACAGGAAACGCTGTTCGCGCCGTGACGTTATTTCAGAGGTCAAAGAACGTGCCCACGGTTATGCCGGTGTGACCGCTCGGCAAGGTGTCATGTTAGACTCAACGCTGTCCCAGGCAATTGCGGCTGCTGTGGAGGCTTCGATGTCTAAAATGGTAGAAAAGATTGTCGCATGTGTCTCGGAGTGCTTTACAAATGTTCTAGCGACTCAGATTACACATGCCGTGCAGGCTAGTTTGGCACCTCTTTCGACAACAATTCCCTCTCCTCTTATCCGGTCTCAAATTCCAGTAGCATCACAACCCCAGGAACAAACTTCTGTCACTTCCGCTGTACCTACCTCGGGTACATCGAGGGATGTTGATATAATGTATGATTCCGAGATGGTGGAGCCTGATGCGCGGCTTCTTAAGCGCAGTGGGTCCCCCATGTCTCATTCGTTGTCTTCTCAGGGCACCCAGCCCAAATCAATGAAGAAGCAGCTTGGCACTAAACCCAAGGATACCATTTTGAAGCAGGCAGTTGCTGCTGCTAGACTTTCGCAACCATAACGTAGTTGCGAGTTCTGCAGTGGAACTGTCGCTCTATTCTTTCCGCTTCCACAAATTTACACTGCTTTTGTACTCAGCTTAATCCGGATGTCATAATTCTGCAAGAAACGTGGCTTTCAACCGAGAAACATTTTCATATCAAAAATTACCGGTCATTTCGCCTAGACCGCCAGTCAAGAGGCGGGGGTTTACTAACTGTAGTCTCTTCAAAATTTTGCCACAGGGCTGTGGTATCTTTTCAACAAATGTCTCCTGACTGTGAGATTTTGGCAATAGACTTTGTACTTCCTGGGTGCTCTCCATTTTCAATAGCAAATTGTTATTTCCCCAATGGAGTCCAGGATGTTAGACCTCTGGATTTTTTACTCGTAAACTGTAAAAACCCAGTTCTCGTGGCTGGGGACTTCAATTCTCACCATGTGTCTTGGGGTTTTAGGACTAATTCATGCGGCAAGCGCCTTTGGGACTGGGTTTCTGATCACAACCTGATGTGCTTAAATTCAGGATCGGCCACTTATCTTCGCTCACACACTCAATCTGTTTTAGATCTCACGTTCATTAGTCCTGGAATTGGCGTAACGAATTGGTCGACAGTTGATAGCGGCACTTCAAGTGATCATATACCTATTCATTCTGATATCATATGTCGTGTTACTCCGGCGTCTTCTCAGTTGCGGTCACATGTAAATTATGACAGATTTCAGACGGCGTTGTGCACTGCCCTTGCTCCAGTGTCTAACATCGCCGAGGTCCACCAGTCAGCAAGCATATGTCTGGCTATTGAGGAAAGCCGTAAAAAGTCGGAGTTCCTGGTGAGGCCAACAAAAGGGAATTCTTCTATCTGGTGGAATGCGGACTGTACAAGAGATTACAGGCGGAGGAAGGCAGCATGGAAAAAGCTTCTTCATAACCAATGCCCGAATAACTGGAGTGATTATAAATTTATTGCAGCCACCTTTAAACGCACAGTTTCTCGCGCAAAGGAAAAATATGACTCAGAACACTTCGGTTATCTTTCAAAGGCGGGCAACCGACGTGCACTATTCGGTTTTCTACGGTCTAGGAAACAGCTCATGTCCTCTCATAGTTTTCAGTCATTAGTTATGTCACCTGTAGAAGCTATCCAGGCGGTTGAATTAATAGCCACAGGCCTGCAAAAGCGGTTCTCGTCTTTACTACCTATGCGACCATTGTTGTTTGCACCAGTCGTACCAAATGATAATGCCTCACAAGTAAATCTATCAGAGCTTTCACAAGTTGTCCAGATATTGCCAGCTGCTGCTCCTGGCCCTGATGGTGTTACCACAAAGATGCTCAAGATTCTATTTGAAGAGTCTCCCAACTCCTTATTGCACCTAATAAACTACTCTCTCAAACACGCTTGGATACCTTCTGAGTGGAAGCTGTCCAAGGTGAGCCCTTTACTTAAAAATCAGAGTGGAGGCTATGAATTGGATAATATTAGGCCAATTTCTTTAACATCAAACGTGGTAAAGTTGATAGAAAGGTTGTTACTAATTCGGGTGTCAGCCATTGTGGACCCCAAAAGTATACTCAGCCCGTGCCAACTCGGTTTCCGGCCACGGTGTTTGATATGGAATGTACATGCTGATCTTGAGAGCAGAATTCTCCTTGCTCGTCGTCAACGCCTGGTCGCGGCTTTGGTTACGTTAGATGTCGCCAAAGCTTACGACAGTGTAGAACACTCCATCCTGATACATAGGCTACAGTCTCTTCAATTTCCAGATTATATAGTAGCATGGATATCTGCATTTCTTCATAACAGGGAATTCTTTTGCGTCCATAATGGTTTTCATTCAGAGAGGTGTATCGTACGTCTAAAGGGAATAGGCACACATTGCAGCAAGGTGCTGTGCCGACGAAGAAAAAAGCCCCTCGGCAGTTTATTCCTCTCCTTTTTAAAGGCCACGAAACGAAAGAGGGGAAGGGGAACGAGGGAGGGAAAGATGCGGCCCGCCGTTCTCGGGCTGATAAGCTGCTATCTAATACATCTTCTCTTCTGTATAAAAACAAAAAAAAACAAAAGGACAAACTACGATATTTGCCGGAAACTGCAGTCATAGTGAAGTCGTCGAGGTTCCGCACGTTGCCTGGTTGATTTCCGCGGACCTGACGAGGTGAGATCGTTTTCATGCGTAGCTGCTTTTGGATCTTCGATGTTCTGTCTGTGCCGTGGAGATTGTTCTTGCGAGATGTCGACGCCCCGGCCTGTATCCTGAGCCGCGTGCGTCGGAAGCACCATGTTTTGTCGGTCTGTATGTGCGTGTCCTCCCGGGCGGTCGATATCCTGGTCTTTGTCGCTGAGACACTGTTTTCCCAGGCTGTCGACGTCCTGATCTCTGTGCATACTTTCATCGCCTCCGGGAATGTGCAGCAAGTGTTGCCTGTTTCGCCTCAAGAGCCGCTGGTTCTCAGTATTCACCACGTACGACCTCGGCGCTGCTTTCTCGATTACTGTTGCTGTGCGTGACCAGTTGTCGCCGTGCACACGAACTGAACTGCCCTCTTTGAGAGGTGGCAGTACCTTTCCCCTCGAAGATTGGCAATGCTTTCGCACTGGGACACTGGAATCCTCGTTGTATTCAGGCAGGGAAGTGCGGAGGCGTCGGCCTTGCAGCTGTTCGCCCGGAGAGCGGCCATCTTCTAAGGGAGAAGAACGATAGGCTAAGAGACCCAACCAAAAGTCACCGCGTGACTCATTCGTCTTCTTAAGGATGCGCTTAATTATCTGAACCCCCTTTTCCGCAAGCCCATTTGACCTTGGGAATTCTGGACTCGATGTGATGTGCTGGAAGTCGTACTTCTGCGCAAACAAACGAAATTCTCGCGATGAAAACTGGGGCCCGGTGTCAGTCCACACTTGCACCGGGATGCCGTATCGTGAGAAAATGGCCGATATCTTGGCTATGACCTCTTTTGCCGCTGTGCCTCTTAGCTTCTCTACTTCAGAGAAATTTGAGTGGGCATCGTACACTACGACATAAGCGGCTCCCCCAAACTGTCAGAGGTCAATTCCTACGCGGTACCATGGCCTATACGGGGTGGGCTGCATGAGCAAGGATTCCCTCTGCTGGTTGTACGCATACTTTTGGCAAGTACTGCACACTCGCACGAACTCGTCAATGGCACTGTTTAGCGCAGGCCAGAATACCAATCTCCGCGCTCTGGCTTTGCATTTATTTAGTCCAAGGTGCCCCTCGTGAATCCTCTGAAGAATTTCTGCTCTCATAATTTAGGTATGACAACTTTACAGCCCTTGAGCAGTATTCCTTCTACCACAGACAGCTCTCTGGCAAACGGCTTCAGTTCACCGTCGATGGCAGCCCCTTGTGAAATTCGCTGTCTCACCTCGCTTAAGTACGGGTCATCCCTGATTTCGTTTTCCAGACGCTCTTTCGTTGGCGTGCTTACGATGCTGGAGACGACCTGTACGGCATGGATGTCGCAGTCTGCTTCCGATGAGGCACTCGACGCCTGCGTTGGCACCGGTGCACGTGACAACATGTCCGCCAGCAGCAAGTCTTTGCCAGGAACGAACTGCAACGTATAATCATATTGTAGCAGCCTAATAAAAAAACGCTGCAATCGCGGAGGCATATCTGCAATGTTCTTTTAGGAAATTGCAAGCAAGGGCCTATGGTCAGTTTCGATCAGTACCCTGCGGCCATAAACAAAATGATGGAACTTTTCGCATGCGAACACTACCGCAAGCGTTTCCTTTTCAATTTGCGAATAGCGGGTTTCGCTATCTGTTAGGGTCCTTGATGCGTACGACACTGGTCGCCAGTCACTGCCATATCGCTGCAGTAGTGCAGCGCCCAAACCAGTCCCCGAAGCGTCCGCAGTGATCTTGGTTTCCTTTGCTTCATCAAAAAGCGCGAGTAATGGAGGGTTTGTCAGTGCGTCGCAAATTTCTCTCCATTCACGCTGATGCGCCGCCGTCCATTCAAACATGACGTTTTCTTTTAAGAGGGTCCGCAGTAAGACTGTCTTATCACTCAGTGACGGGACGTACTTGCGAAAGTAGTTAACAACGCCCATCATTCTGCGCACTGAATGCCTATCTTGCGGCGCCGGCAGCGAAAGGACGCTTTCAACTAAGTTGCGACCGGGACGAACGCCTTGCTCACCTATTACGTTGCCCAAGAACGCAATTTCTTTCAACCCAAACACGCATTTCTGCCTGTTAAACGTCAAGCCCGCCTGTGCTGCCCGCGTTAGCACGGCATGGAGGCGCTCGTTATGCTGCTTCTCACTGTCACCCCACACTAGAATATCATCAATGTATATGCGGACATCTTCCAGTCCCTCGAAGATTTCAGTTAGCGTTTTCTGGAAAACTTCGCTCGCTGATGAAATTCCAAAAGGAAGACGCAAAAATCGGTAACGCCCAAATGGTGTCGCAAAAGTACACACGCGCGATGTAGCTTCGTCTAATGGGATTTGATGGAAACCTGCTTTTGCGTCTAGCCGGGAAAAAAACTTTGCACCCGACAGCTCTGCCTCAATCTTTTCCCTTGTTGGCATTGGATAGTGCTCGCGTTTGATGTTCTTGTTGATTTCCCTTGGATCCATGCAGACACGAAGCGCTCCATCTTTCTTACGCGCTATCACCAAAGGCCTTACCCATTCTGTGGGCTCATCCACCTTTTTGATAATGGCAGCCTTTTCCATGCGCTCCAGTTCTTGTCGAAGAGGATCCCGGAGGGCCAAAGGTACTCTTCGTGCTGGATGCACTACTGGGACAGCATCCGCCCGCAGGACCATCCGGTACTGCCGTCCAACACACCCCGTACCCTGGAACAAGTCTGGAAAGGCTTTCTCCGGTGCTGTCTCATTCCATTCCACCGAATCCACAGCTTTCGACACTAGCCCAAACTGCTGACATGTCTGCAGCCCTAGTATGGCCTGCCGACCCTTCTTGACCACGAAGAAGGTCACAACGTGTGCCACACCGTTGAGAACAAGGATCTCTCTATCCACTCCGACATGCTTGATAACACAGCCGTTGTACGCCTTCAGCACTGCAGTGCTTTTCTGGAGGCTCGCGGTGTTTTTCAAACGACGGTAAAGAGTTACAGGAACTATGTTTGCTTGTGAGCCTGTGTCAACTTTGAATCTAATTTCTTTGCCGCGTATATTTCCGCTGACCGTCCAGTCTGCACCGGCCCCGTCGCTGATTCCGCACACTCCGATATCTAAAATATCGAACCCGTCCTCCATCTTATCTTCTTTTACTTCATCTACCTGTCTGCTCTGGCGGCGCCTGCAGCATACCGCAAAATGATTCGGCTTCTTGCAAGCATAACATATCTTTCCATACGCCGGGCAGTCTCCTTGCGCATGAGCCCTGTTGCATTGTCGACATCGAAAAGGTTTCCGGTCATGCTCCCGTTTGTGGGCGTAGTCTACTTGTAGGGTGTCATTCGACCAAGCAGCATTTTGCCGCGCCGAGACCTCGGCCGCTTTGCACATCTGCTCCGCCTTCTGTAAGGTTAGGTCCTTTTCTCGTAGCATTTTCTCCCTTATCTTCGGATTGTTAGTGCCGAAACAACCTGATCTCTTATCATAGATTCTTCGAGCTTGCCGAAATTGCATAGCTTCGCCTGTTTCTTTAACTGCCGCAGATATTGCTCAAAAGGCTCTCCTTCATCCTGCACGCGGAGGCGAAAAACGTGTCTTTCGTAAACTTCGTTTCCTTCATCCACACAGTACGCCTCAAACTTGCGCAGCACTGTCTGGTAGTCTTCCTTGCTCTCACCTGCTTCGAAGGAGAAGTTGTTATAGACGTCGAGAGCCTCTTCACCCGCGGCGCTGTGAAGGATTGCCGTCTTGGCGGCTTCCGATCTGGGCGGTGCAGTGGGAGTAGCCGTGAAGAAAAGCTCCAGTTTTTGCTTGAACGTGTGCCAGTTTCTTCGTAGGTTTCCGGAGAACTGTAGCGGCTCTGGAGGCTTGACAATATCCATATCGGCGGGGCTTCGGCACTTTTGACACCATGTATCGTACGTCTAAAGGGAATAGGCACACATTGCAGCGAGGTGCTGTGCCGACGAAGAAAAAAGCCCCTCGGCAGTTTATTCCTCTCCTTTTTAAAGGCCACGAAACGAAAGAGGGGAAGGGGAACGAGGGAGGGAAAGATGCGGCCCGCCGTTCTCGGGCTGATAAGCTGCTATCTGATACAAGAGGTATAGACAAACGCGAGGTGTACCGCAAGGAGCTGTTCTTTCTCCTGTGCTCTTTAATATTCTGTTAAGCTCAATTCCTCTCCACCGCCATGTACGCACTTACGTCTATGCGGACGACATTGCGTTTTTTGCTGCTGCGCCGGATATACATTCTCTGTATGGTCTGTTGCAGTCATATTTGAACACACTTGAGCACTGGTTGAGCGCATTACACCTGAAGTTAAATGTTGGCAAGTGCGCTACTCTTGTTTTCCCTCTATTCACTCCTGTAGTGGTGTCTCTCACTTGCCAGTTAAAAATAATACCGCAGGTTCAATCCCTAAAATACCTAGGGGTCATTTATGACAACAAACTCACCTGGCGACCTCACATTGACCATGTCGCGGCGAAAGGGGTTCGTGCCGTGGGCATGTTACCGAGATTATGTCATCACCGGTACGGCATGCGCAGAGATGCGCTATTAATGATCTACATAATGTATGTCAGGCCAATTTTAGAATTTGGATCAGTGTTGTTTTCAGGCTCGGCTACATATAAACTTCGCCCTCTCGCCCTTTTAGAGAGGGAAGCACTTCGCATGTGCCTCGGCCTTCCAAAATTTGTGGCTATCAATGTGCTGTACCTTGAAGCCCTCATTCTGTCTCTCTTATCACGACTTCAATTTTTAACTGTGCAAACTTACCTCAGGATCTATGAATCCCATTTCCACCGTTCCCAAAGCATTTTCTGTTCTCAGCCGACCTCCTTTTTTGGTGTCCCCTGGTCTCGTTTCAATTCCCCTCAGGTAGTGTTTGTGCAAAGATTACTTCAGCCTTTAGATGTAAACATTTATGATATCCTTCCTGCGCTTCGGAATGGGCCCACTATCCACATTGTTTTAATAATAATAACTTGTTTATTTCCATCAGTGATGGGGGAGACTGCGGATAAAAGCCGCTTGACAACAAGCGACTTGACTGAAGCCCGCAGCCTCCCTACAAAGCAGGCAGCGATAGGACAACAACAACAAAAAAATAAAACAAAGAACTCGCAGAAAGCACAATATTCAAAATTAATGCACGCACACTTGATAGTCACAACAGGTAAACATAACAAAAGGCAAGATAACACTTTTAGTTGTTATTGTAAGCAAGGACTGTTAATGAAATGTTGGCGTAGGGTTCGTACAGAAATCGTATGCAAATCTATGCCTGATTTGTGAAATGAATTTAAAAGGGTTGGCAGTGTGTATGACACTTTTTGCCTGGAATAATTTACCCGCGCAGTGACCACTTTCCACGGTTCTGTGTAACGGGTGGTGTAGGAATGTGTGTTTTTATCGAGATCTGATAATTCATGAAAAAACTTGAGATTTTCTTTCACCTCCCGTTTGAAAGCCAGACTTAACTTATAGTTATAAAGATTAAACGCGCGTATTATGTTTGCTTTCGAAAATAGCTGTGAAGTATGGGAATGATACGGTACATTAAAAAGTGCTCGAACAATTTTTTTTTGAAGTGTATGTATTCTTTCAAGATTTGTACGTGTCGTGGTACCCCATACCAATACACAATAATACAAAGAAGAAAAAAAGAGAGTATTGTAAATAAGAAGCTTTATATTGAAAGGTAATATAGCTCTGTGTCGCGCCGTCATACCAACAATACGCGATAGCTTCCCTGACACAGATTCAATGTGCGCATCCCAAAGCATATTTTGTGTGAAGATAACTCCAAGTATTTTAACACTACTATCTATTTCGATTTTTTCGTTCTCGTAAAGAAGGGTGATTAGACTGCTGTTTATTTGCTTCGATTTAGGTCTGAAAATTACGGCTTTTGTCTTTTTTGTATTAATTTGTAGACTGTTTGCTGCGGACCATTTATGAAGGGATCTTAGAGCAGAGTTGGCTTTATTCTGAAGGCTACTAGGTTCAGGTGATGAAAAAAATATACTAGCGTCATCAGCGTATAAAATATATTTTGCATCTCTGTAGATATGAACTAAGTTATGACGACATATTCCCAAAAAATGCAAAACTTTTGCCACCGAGTATTCTAAATGGTCTTCTAGAAGATCATCTGAGGACCCTACCAACAGATATAGCAATAGCCACTGATGCATCGCAATGCAATGAAAAAGCAGGTGTGGGAATATTTTGCTCGCATTTAGACTGGTCCTTTTCTCTGCGCCTTCCAGATTTCACCCCTATTTTTCAAGCAGAGTTTCTAGCAGTTGTACTTGCTCTACGCAAGCTAGACCCCTCTATTACAGCAGTTGCAGAAATTACTGATTCTTTATCTTTGTGTTCGTCCCTCGCTGCACAGGTTGACGGTCCCATTTTATCAACTTTCTTATCCCTACTTCCTCCGCATTTGAGCCTTGTTCATTTAGTACGGGTCCCCGGCCACAGCAGTGTGACAGTAAATGAGATTGCTGATAATCTCGCAAAGGCTTCCCTCAGCGGCCCCGTGTTGCCAATCATCCCGGCTACAGCCTACATTACAGCATCTAGATTTCGGCGACGTGCGTTTTTAAGCACGCAAGACACATCACTTTTAACAACGGCGGATTATGAGCACCTTAAATATTATTGGAACAGGAAAATTTGTTGCTCTCGGCAGCTTGAAGTATCACTGACGAGGCTACGCTGCCGCATGCCCCCTCTAAATTTCTATTTACACAAGTCGGGTTTGGCGCTCTCTCCCCTTTGTGCATTTTGCCGTGAGCCAGAATCTATTGAACATTTTTGCTGTATTGTCGCCGATTCAACTCACTGAGAAAAAGGTTGCTGGAGGAGCCCTTGCAGCATCTTGGCCTTAGTTTGAGCAGCCCGCTCTTGCTATCATTTGGCGCCACCACGTTTGGGTTCAGCCACAGATCAGTTTGCACCGCTGTTCAAAATTTCCTGATAGAATCTCACCGACTGCCTTGCTAAGTGTACCAACCTTTTCTTTTCTATCAATTATTACATTTTGACTAAACCATTAATATTTAATCACTCTCTTTATTATTATTCTTAAAATTTTAAAATCAAAACACTCATCCCTTTTCTGTTCATGACAAAAAATTCACCGGTGTTGCGCTCCCACGTGCTTTACCTTTTTGTAAACTGCGTTCAGGTGAATAGCCACCCGATTCTTGGCCGATCCCCCAGTGTGGGTATGTGCCATCTTTTGATAGGCTAACAACAACAACAAGTCGTTAGCGTGACGTTCCGAGGTCTCCCAGTTTTGACTCGTCAGTATCTTCGATACCAAAGAAGGGTAAATTTGACCTTCCAGAGAGGTTTTCAAGTTCGCCAGTTTTGTCTTGCATTTTACAAATTCCTTGATCAACATTCCTGGCGGCTGGGACATTTAACAACGATTCGACCTTTGATTCAAGCTCTTGGACGTGCTTGCTTAGGACGTCCAAGTCAGTTTTAAGCGCAATATGAATGCTGAGAACTTTGTTAACACATTTGAGATTTTTGTTAACACATTCGAGTGAGGAGACGAAGTTTCGTGCTATGAGCTAGTAGAACAACTTTGAGGCACAACGAATCATAGCCTATATATACTGCTTGTACGTTCTTGAAAGACGTAAGAGCGCAAACTGGCAACACGGACAAGGAAGGGAACAGGACGAGCGCTACACTTTCAACAGGGTTTATTCAGGGAAGAGCGTATATATAGCCTCTGACCTTATCCATGCTCTTAATCTCAATTTGATAAATATCTACCTTTCACAGATATGCCTCAAGAAACGTCATTTCACTGTGCCGGATAATAAGCGATGTATCACTGATGCAATTGTCCCCTCGGTTTTTGATATAAAAGGCTTCCACGAGCTCACGTTCGGTCTTATCACGGCTTTTCAGTAGCACTTTGCATTCAGGCAGTCGGGGCTTGCAGACTATACGTTTCTCTTTCGAGCATATTTGGCAGTGGTCTGGAAGATGGGCTCCTTTCTTATTCAAAGAATTCTTGTGTTCAAGCAGGCGCTCATTAAGACACCGGCCGGTCTGTCCAACGTACACCTTCCCGCATGTAAGCGGGAACTCGTACACCACTCCTTTCTTGCAGCCAACAAGTGGCGTTCGGTGTCTGATGGCGCACTCTTGCATTTCCTCTCTCCAAAGACGTGAGCACATTCCGGCTAGTTTTCGCGGCGCGGAAAATACCACGTTGACGCCGTACTTATTGGTCACCTTTTTGAGGTTATGAGAGGTGTGACGTACGTAAGGTACAACTTCCGGCCTTTCCAGCCTTTTTCTTGAGGTCTGTTGTATTCATTGCTGCCCTTCAGCTTTTTCAGCAATGTCTGCGTCACGGAGAGAACCAGGGGAGCCGGGAAGCCTGAATTCTGCAACCTGGACACCTGAGATGCAAAACTGGCGTGCATGGCATGGTGGCAGGACTTCTTTAGTGCGGACGCAAGGCACTAGGAAGCGATAGCCCTCTTAACGGCACAGTGAAATGATGTTCCTTGAGGCATATCTGTGAAAGGTAGATATTTATCAAATTGAGATTAAGAGCATGGATAAGGTCAGAGGCTATATATACGCTCTTCTCTGAATAAACCCTGTTGAAAGCGTAGCGCTCGTCCTGTTCCCTTCCTTGTCCGTGTTGCCAGTTTGCGCTCTTATGTCTTTCACGTATATGCACCAACAAGCCCAGTTGCAAGTACTTCTTTGTACGTTCTGCTTCGAATAGGTGTATATTTTCTATACGGCAGGAATAGGAGGTGTTTGGGAGAGGCGCTGTTTACCAGTGGTTATAGGCAGGCTCTCAATAATAGTCGCAGGAAGGGTATACATGCAAGGACTCAAGCTGGATGTGTAAATCGGGCGCTAGCAGCAGGTGTTACCCTAGCTATTACTAATATTTATTGTTTAACCTCCAGAGCAGCGTCGCTTCTGAGTGCTTTAGGTAAGCGGCGAGACAGACATTGTATTCGTCGGGAACGTTAACCAGAATTGTCTAGAGCGGTGTCGTTGCATCATTACCGTAAAAGACCTTGAAAGGTATGATCTGCGCTATTTTGTGCATAGCTTATTGCAGAGAAACGTTGCACAGGATAAAATTGTTTCCCATGGCTTGTGCATGTTGCCAAAGTAAATTATGGCGGTACTTTTTCTGGTTCTGGGAAGAACAGAAGCTTCCTTACAATGTTTGGCAGAAACTGCAGCTCCACCAACGTTAATTGTTACGTCTCTGGGGTCAAGGTGGGCCCTGACGACATGACTGCCCTCGACATTCTCGGAAGTCTTTCCATGCGACCGTCAATGCTCCAAGCAAACAAAGAGTGATCTATTTGTAGACAACAGATTTGCAAATTTGGTACTGCTTGGGACTATCTATTTTACGTTGGAACGCCGTTTGTATGGCTAGGAGCCGAAATGACATTTCCTTGAACTTGAAGGGAACATATGGTGAAGTGAATGCGGCCTTTTTCGACCCCAATTGTAGGCTTCAATTAGCGATGCGCTGCCGAAAAAGGGACTATTTGTGCATCATGAAGTACTTGCTGTCGCAAGTCAGTGTAGGCCGTTTTCGACCGTGGGTAGAGATGGACGATTTTAGTGTTGCGCGGTTTAATGGGCGACAATTGACGCAGGACTGCGGTTGTGAAGAGTGAGAACACATGATAAAAAAGAAAAACTATGTTTACCATGTTTTTCTTCGCACACGAATGGCTACCCTGCTGACAAAAATGTTACGACATATCCTATGACTTTTCTTGTACGAGGTTATTGCGTCATAGAGTTATGATTAATCATACCTGATTAGGCTATGATATCGTACGTCATTAATCTATGATATCATACATCGTTAATCTATGATATCATACATCGTTAAGCTATGATGTCATACATCGTCAAGCTATGATGTCGTTAAGCATGGTCTCTGACAAATCATTCATCATTTCGCATGCTGTCATTCAACAGAAATATATCATGCATCACTGCGCAATAAGCATAATATACCATGATGTGCTTGCGCCAGAAATGCACTGCTGCCAGCTGTAGGGAGAGAAGCATATTGACAAATAATGTACACTCATGGACAAAATATTGCTAGATCCGAGATTGAAAAAGTTCATTTAGTGCAGTCGGAAAAAGAAATACAACGAAAAGCAGTGGCACATGAGGGCACATGCATGCTCCATCTTCCAGAATCCGGAAAAATAGCAGCTTACTGACCAGTGAGGAGTCAACACAGAAAAAAAATTTGCAGCGAATCCGCATTGTGCAAACTTTGGTCCCTGACTTTACATGTATAATGAGCTTCCTAATGAATATAGCATTTGAAACTGCAGCAGTTTATTTATTTATAATTTATTTTTTTTAATTTTTTTATTCAAATACCTACAGCGCCTTGAAATGGGCCTTATAGTAGGGGAGGAAACAGAAAAATGGTGGAGATAGCACAATTCAGAAACAAAAAATGTAATGCTATGTTCAAAAGATTTTGTGTGGGCTAGTCGCTACATGGTACAAAGTGAAGGCACAGCGCACGAAGGACGGGACATAGAGAGAGACAAACACAGCAAAGTGACAACACAGATGAAGATTTATTTATCAAATTCTACCAACTGCCTCTCGGCAGTCAAAGCAGGAGTGGATACCTTGTTCTTGAACAAGTTGAACAGCGGCAAGGAAAGAAAACGTGTGATTGACAATCAGCCGTGAGAGAATGCGCCCAATAAACAAATAGAAAAAAAGAAAGAAGGAATACACTTCAAAAGGCGGATGGCAAAGCAAGGAGCGCTGTAAAGAAATACTTGGTGCATCATAGATAACGTGACACAGCCGTTGCAAAAGATTCAACAGAGGGCAGGTCATCGACATCGTAGGGTAAGGCGTTCCACTCGGATATGGTTCGAGGAAAGAATGATGAAAGTTATGTGTTAGTTTTAACCTGTGGAATTACAATTGTCTTGCTGTGCTTACCTCTCGGTTTCCTGGATTCGTTGAAATGCGTGCAAGTATGGAAATTGATTTTGACATGGTTGTTCACAATACTGTACATCATTTGTAGGCAGTGTAGTTAGCGGCGGATTTCTAACGACGGGAGCCCAGCTCGTGCTGTCAGGCCTGAAACAGAGATACTTCTATGGTAAGCGTTGTAAATGAATCTAAGTACTTCCTTTTGCACCCCTTCTGTGTGTTTGATGTTTTTCTTTGTATGAGGGTCCCAAAGAGTGCCAGTGTAATCAAGCATTGCCCTAACGAGTGTGGTGAATGCAGCAAGTTTTGTAGCACTAGTGCAGTGCCTCATGCGATGCTTCAATAACCACAGCTTTTTTGGGACACCAAAACAACATAATCAACTTGTGCATTCCACGTTAATTTGGAGTCAATCAGAACGCCCAGATCTTTGAAGCTGTCAACCCACTTGACATCTGCATTGCTAATTTTGTAAGTATATTTTAACGGTTATTTTCTTTCTTGTGAACATCATATGGGCACATCTTCAGACATTTAGGTTGATACGCCAGATTTGGTGCCATTAATTGCAGAGAGGTAATCACATAGCACAGTCTGATCTTTTACAGATTCGATGTTCTGGTACACGATGCGGTTAATGGGGAAGAACTGACATTGTACAGAAGAATCCAAAGACAGTTCATTTAAATAGATCAGAAAAAGAAGAGGTCCAATGACAGAATCTTGTGGTACTCCGGATAATAAAGGAGCAGATGAAGTATGCGAGTTTTCTACACAGACACACTGTTGTCGATGGGATAAGTAACAATGAAGCCAGTCCAGAGTTTGTACATTTTTCAATACACTTTTTAGCTTCAACAATAACGTTTTGTGACAAACTCGTTCAAACGCCTTTTCAAAGTCGAGGAACAGTATATCAATTTGCCCACCCTCATCTAAAGCTGCCTTGAGATCATTAGTAGTGTGTAGCAGTTGCGTAATCGTGGATAGGCCACGTCGAAAACCGTGCTGTCCCTCGGAAAGGAAATTAGTATTTTCCAGAAAATTGCTTATGTGCCTAAATATAATATGTTCCATTACCTTGCTAACGGTGCACAGGAGCGAAACAGGCCTGTAGTTAATGATACTAGCCTTATCTCCAGACTTGTGAATGCGGATGGCCTTTGCCATTTTCCAATCATCGGGAAGGATAGCTTGTTTCAGACTTTTTATTTGTTAAATGCATCCAAAACTTCCTTGGCACGTTTGTAAGAAAATGGTGCATCTTTGGTATTTAGATGATTTAATTTTATTTTTGAGTTCAGTGCGCATTGACTGTAGCATTGAACGAGTGGTGCAAGAATTGACGCGTGAACAGCATTTTAGTCGACGCTTTAGGTGCACTATGTCTAGAGTAATTCATGGCATGTAGCGAGGTGCTTTCCTATACTTCAGGGGAACGAATTTCTTAGTGCATTCTTGTACCGAATGTTTAAAATGCATTCATAAATCGTTGATGCTAAACATGCCCAGCTTGTGCTCTTCAAGAAAGCAGTCAAAATCCTGTTCGAAGTATTCAATCACGCTTTCGTCGGCACCATTTCCAAAATCCAAGAGTTTCGTGGGGATACTTTGTATCACTTTACCTAACGCAAGATACACAACGTATCCAGACTAGAAAAAAGAATGTTCAAAGCAACATATATACAAGAACTGATGCAAAAACTAGTTTTGTGTACAAAACACATGAAGAGAATTTTACACACTAAGTAAACAAAAATTCGGCAAGAGCGTCGTCAAAGCCGGACGATGGCGCTGACACAATGTGCTCCGGCAAACCATTCCAATCATGAACTGTTTTTGGGAAAAAAGCATATTCGAATATGTTGATTCGACACTTGTATTCATGAACTTTTAATGAGCGATCTATTTTGGCGGATCTGTAGGTAGGAACAAGTAGTACTGTTTCTTTCCTTATACCCATTGCACCTGAATAAATATTATGGAATAGCTTTAGGCGGAAGCATTTCCTTCTTTCTTGCAGAAGGGGCCAGCCCTGATTGGTTATTATGTCATATGAGGTCTAATTCGGCAATACATATTTTTGTGGCAGGATCCCACGAGGATCCTACTCAACAAAGCTCCCGAAACAAGCATGCAATATACTTGTTCATTTTTCGGAGCCAGTCTGCATCCGCCAGGTTTGGAATAGGGTGCAGCCGGATATATTCGTCAAGACCATCTGCAGAAATTTTAAGAATAAAGGTCAAAATGACACAAATTAACATTTTTACCTGCAGACTGTTTGTTTACCATGAATTTAACTGAATGTTCACGTATCTTATAGTTACATAATCATTTATAGCATGTACCCAAAGCAGTACTGAAGATACTCACAAATAAGCACTCATCAGGCAATGAGAATTGAAACACTGTCTGGAATAAAGTACCTTGCAGAGCTAAAAGAGATCCTTTGCAAATATACAAAAGTCAGCTTTCCTGCATAGCAAAAACCCTTTTGCCACAGTGCCTTGGGTTGTCCTGGTCAGTGCCTAAAGTCTTGCTCCATCAAAGAGGCTTCTGTAGGGATTCGAGCACAGCTGGAAAGGCAAATAAAGATGGAGACAAAAAGCAGCTGGCGGCCTGTTTTACACATCGTTTAATACGAAGGTGAGGAATTATTTTAAAAGGTGGTTGTTTGCTCAGTTTGTGCCACAGACCTGAAACAAACAATCCCCGTGCTCTGAAAGTGTGCTCTTTGTTATGTAAACTTGAAGCTGAGCGGCCAGCTCTGGTCCGATTCATGGTGTGAGGGTACAGCTTTCCCTTCTTTTCTTGGTGAGACACGGGATGACAAGACGCTTCAAAGAACACCAACGCGACTTGAATTGCAATGTAGCTCCAACAAAGCGGAGGCCATATAATTCACTGAAATTCTGTGCATACTCCTTCAAAGATACTGTATCTTTATTTTGCGCCTCCTTATGGAATCCCTCCTTATATAAGCGATGAGCCAAGCAATAAACCGGACGCAGGTTAATCTTCCCGAGACCCAGGTGTGCTCCGTGCACTATCTTTTTCCTTCATAAGCAACAACTAATCAATTCTTTTGTGCACTCGTAGCCACACCGAAACATCAATACATCCTCCATACTTTGACATTCTTGGCAAGTGCTTGTGCAGGTGTACTTTACCTACAAAGCAGTGGTTCTGTACAGCTGCGAATAATTCCTTTATAGTGAAAGCAACACATGGCTAAAGCTGGCAAGTAGGGCATACCCACCGCGGTGGCTTAGTGGATACTGGACCGGCATAGTATCCGGGGTACTCGATGGAGGCAGAACGCTAAGGCGCCCGTGTGCGTTAAAGATCCCCAGGTGGTCGAAATTAATCCAGAGCCCTCAACTACGCCACCTCTTCCTTTTTTCTTTCCCATTTCCCCCTTATCCCTTCCCCTATTATGGCCCAGTTAGGCAGACACTGCGCCATTTCCATGCCCCAAGAAACCAAGAACCAATTTAGGGCATGCAGCAAGTATTGATGTCGCACTGTACCCAATACCTGCCCTCAAAACTGGTCGGTTCACTTTGGTGAAGGGGTTCTTCTGCAGAGCAGCTTACCTCATTAATGTTTCAAACAATCCACAGTTTCATAAGTGGAGTCCATTCATTGATCCGTCATTTGTGCAGGCAATGCTCAAATAACTTGGGCGAAGAAATGCATTCACTGATGCTATGTCAGTGTCGAAATAGAGACCAAAAAGCATTGATAGTAAGAAAACCTAAGCATATTTGCTACTCTTCACAATAATAAGAACAACCAACACATCTGATTACGTCATATTGCAGCCACCAACAGCATGCACTATGGCAAAAATACTTCTACTTGTTTCTTTACAGCAAAAGAGTAGCCAAGTTTTTCTGTTGCGACTGCATTCAGCTGTTCTTTAATGTGCTACCACTGCCAACATGGGCCACCATACACTGATGAGCACTTTTATTCTTCATTAACTTCTCACACTGGCTGTTACTGGATGAAAAACAATTCCTAGAGTTGTAACGTTCCCCTCTGAACTGAGACACTACTCATAGTTGACACCAGATAAATTAGGTTTTTCTAATGACTGCAGTATGCATCATTGCAGCCATTAGGGAGAAAAAACTTGTTCTCTCAGTCCACTAGACTACAAGGACATCACCTGAGATCGCAACTAACGTATTTACACGATTTTAAGTCAAATTGTTCTTCAAATATAAAAATCTGAAGTGAGGGGTCGACTTGGAATCGAAAAAAAACATGGCACTACAAGTAAAGGTGAGACAAACGAGATATCGGGCATGCTACAGCGTTGCTGCATTTTTGCTGCGTGGCTCTGTTGCATCACTCTTGGTGCTGGCTTTGAGAAGCTGCTATGTCAACGCGCAGAACTTGCAATCAATCCTTACGCAGGGCGGCGGCCGATGGCGGCTGGATAATGCTATTGCGTTAACTATTCGAGGCCAAGCTTAAGCAACATCGAAGTTTTTTTTTCGGAAATGTGATTTGGGGGGGGGGGGGGTAATAACATTTGAGTTGACTTACATTCGTGTGAATACAGTACGTTACATGAAAGGTACTTGGAATATGTGCGGTTTAAAAAATCCGACAGCCATACACCCGCCATGACAGATAACATAGTGCACAACTCTAAATTAATTTTAACAATCTGGAATCTGTTGAAATGTGTTGACAGTGCAAAAGCGTTTTTGTTTTCTTTCTCAATCAAATGCAACGTCTTTGGCTGGGATTAAATCCAGTGAGCTTTGCGTTGGCAGCTGAACACCTGAGCCACTCAGCCACCACACGAAAGGAGTTTAGAAGACTGTATAGACTACTCACCCCGGACTGCACCCAGCTTTCCTGGAGTGAGGGCAGGCTTCGCTTGAGCTCCGGTTTGAAGCTTCCTATTTCAAGCTTTCCCTGTCACACTCCTGTCTTTCAGATCTTTCTCTTCCCACAGTGCTCTCATGAGCTGCCGTGTGAACATGCTGTCTGTTTTTGATTGCTGCAGCCACGCCCACCGTTGTTCATCAATGAAGAAATTGCCACCAAGGTGAACCTAAAAATATATAAAAGCATGCATTTAATGGACGTGTATGAAACAGTTAATTAAAGATTATCAACCGCGCTTGCATCCACTACAGAACAAAGGCCTCTCCCATTCGCTTACAAATATCCTTGCCGTGCGTAACCACTGCTTGCCACCTTACACCAGCAAATTATCCCCCCTGCCCATCTGGCAGAATACAACTGTTAACCGTTTTCAAAAGATACTGCTAAACCGCTGTCAGTCACATACTTCGGAAAAATGACAAGCGCTAACCGAGGCTCACTCTCAAAAGTTTTTTCAACCTATGGGCGCAGTCAAACTCATGAACTCGACTGATTTAGGCAGCACAACTCATGTAGACTGACTCAACTCAAGACTCATCCGGGGTCAGCCATTCATTATATGACGCGGGACTCGCTTCAGCTCAACTCATGTGTGCTTACTCACCGATTTCAACTCACGCCTCATGTGGACTTACAGACTTTGACTCATGAGTCTTTTGGGCTTACACACTCATTTCAACTCAAGACACACTGGGCTCACTGAAGTGCCTAAGTGGCACACCCCCGATCCGACTAAGACTGGCAACAAAAGGCATGAGTTCTGACTGCCAATATCAGAAATATACAGGTTTTGAAGTCTGCATGCAGTGGCCGCAATAATGATATAATGAAGAAGTATAAGTAAAACTCCGGAAACGCAGCCTACCTTTCCATCAACAGCGCCATACAGCTCCTGACTTGAACTTGCCGACGGCTTAACAGCTGGAGCACGGTTCTGAAATCGATTGCAAAAGTGCATTTAACAATAACCAAATTTTAAAACAACACACCTCCAAATGAAACTATAGTGTATCAGCATGCTGGCTTAGTGCATACCACTCTAAAGCTAAATTCTTGCAAACAAATTGTAAAAGGAAATGCACTGCATGCTAGATCAGAAAGTCTGATATATACTTCAGGAGCTGGAAAAGCTACAGGCTAAGCTGATAAACACAAGCAAACACTTAGGTATGCAGAGATAAGTGTACTTAGAGGAAAAATAAAAATCGGTTTCCAGGAACCCAAACAAATCAACTTTAATAGCCACTGGAGCTATAAAAGTGCAGTGCCTTGACGAGTAGCACAACTGCTGTCAACTGCTTTTCTTCACTTCTGTTTACATTTTATTCATTTGCGCAAAATATAAATGCTTCCTTGACCCATAACCAAAGGCTTGTTGAGGGTCAAGTCAGTAAAAAAATGTTCACTATGAAGCATGCATGCAGGTGGCAACATGAAAAGCTGCGACCCGACTTCAACCTCAGTCTGAAGTATTTCTTGCAATCCGACTTCTCAGTCGCATTTAAGCACTAAAGGCTGGAAAACATGAGAACTCTGAAGGTATACAATTAAAATTTTACAGAGTAGCGGTCTGTGCTCCTTCTCATGGTTCACCTTGTTCCACTCAAACGTTGCCCAAAATTCATTCCAATTATCCAACGTCACTAACAGTTTCTTGATCCCTACAGCTAGCTATCAACGCGGTGTTGATTCGTTGGGGAAACTTACAAGAGCTATCCAGCAGAACTGCTTTAAAAAAGGTTATGACTCTATGCAGCAGAGAACTTTATAACACATCGCTGCCGAGCACAAGGTTGAGATTTCGTGTAACAACAAGGTGTGCGTTTCATTATGTTCTACAACGCTAAAACACGAGGCATGATAAGAGCAAAATAGGCACCGCAGCAGGAATAATCGTCCGGGCTTTCCCCTTGTGCATCTGTTCTGTGGAGAGTCTCTGATAATGAACTGACACCCACAGCCTAGTGGCAGCATTTCAATGAAGATAAATGAAAACATGCTTGCATGCAAGAAGATGCACTATGTCCGTATGCTGTGTGTCTCCAGTACCCACGCTGCTGCAACATTAACCCTCACATTCCAATTGAATATGTGCAATGCTACAGTAAACAAAAGCGAATCATGTTTTCAGTCTTACTCTCTGTAGTCTAGGCTATAGTACCCATCATTCAGCAAAAAAGAATAAAAACTTGGCATTTCGAAGACGCCCACAATATTATAAAATTAAATGGAGCAATTCTAAAACTGCAGCCATCAAGTCTGTAAAACCTGGGGCTTTACAATGCTGCCTGGATGCTGGGCAAACGCTGATAGGTGTGGCACCCCTGACATCCCAGTTGTGACCATATGGTTGGCCGTGGCTTCCAGGCTTGCTGCCAAACGGAAGTCCTGAAAATAGCCCCGCAAACTGTTTAGTACATACAAGAAACAATTAGCCAGCGATTAGGATTTTTCGCAAGGCAATTTTTTAGCGCAGCTGCTCCGCTATTTCAACCATCAGCCATTGCAGAACATGCAATGCCAAATGGAGATGCCTATGGGTTTCGGATTCAGCAGTGTGCAAAGTGATTTACTGGCGCTGAGCCTCTTCTCAGACAGTGCATTTCGCAGAAGCTGTCACTGAAGATGCTGCAGAGGCTAGGCTTTCACCTATTCCCGCCGTACTCTACTCTTCCACTTTAAGCTCTCACAGTAGCCTCCTCTTTCCCTGTCCTCGCAATCTTTTTGCCATCAACATACTTTCATCCCAAGATGTGCTCCTGGTTCCCTCAGCCATTTACAATGGTGTCAACTGCGACACTGACACTCAACCTAGCAACAGGTGCCTAAGAGTTGCGCTCCAAACCAAATTGGCAGAACCGCAATAAAGTATGCTCCAGGTGCACCCACAGAATACACGCTACTGGCATAATTATGAATGAGCCATACAGTTAACAGCAGAGCAAGCATGTCACCTGCTGTCAAAATACTTTTCACTTCCACCACCTATATCACCACACTGAAAATCCAATGTTTAGTAAATGACTAAAAATGCTTCCATATCAGCAGGGCAAAAGATGATTGTTATGCACAGCATTAAAGGGACATGAAACAGACATACCAAGCTAAGCAAGACGGATAATTATTTCATGGCTACACTACTTACGTTTTTCTGATCGGAAAAGTGGGTGCTGAGGCATGCATAAAAGACAATGTAAACCACATCATTAATTTCACCAATCTAGGGATCTTCAGCATTAAAGAAATCATAGACATTTCATACGTTTTCAGGTATGTCATTCCTGATCTCCACGATTCACCTTTACATCATAAAAATATAGCAAAATATAAAAACAATAATACAGAGTTCAGTATATTACAGCAATAACTGTAAAAGTAACGGAACAGAAGAAATTCTACAACTGCAGAAATATGGTCTGCGATACCTGAGGCTGCATGATGATGCCTGGCTGCTTGGCAGGAATCGGAGGTACCACCCAGCTAGCCTGAACATTGCTCCCTATACTGCCCAGAGTACAAGCAGAAGGGTGGAACACCCTTGATAACTGCGCAGCAAAGGCCTTGATGGGAGCGGCTTCTGGGCTCGGTGGCACAGAAATGTCCTGTAGAGAATCCCCCAGCAAAATGCTTATTATGCACAGCAAAAACAAAGTGACATAACCGCGCTAAAGTGGGCTCCAGGTGCACACACAGCAGCCACTCTACTTGCACATGCAGTATGAACAAGCCATGCCATAGGCCATCTGTAATATATGACTGAAGTTTTGAACCTGCGACCAAAAATTCAAGGCTGTGCTCCTGGACAAGCAGCGTCATTCAGTTTGCTTCTATAGCACCAGTGATTTGGTTTCAGTTTTGTTTTGTTTTTCATTTTCTAACGCAAGGAGGCGGCATGAGAAATGAAAACTTCGACCCGATGTAGTGTGCCTGTCACTGATCATGGCATCTGTTTCACCATGGGCTCCTTAAAGGATAAAAGCTGCACGGAGCATTTCTGCTGGTTCTTAAGCTGTCTTTTTTAGCAGTAGTGGTGAGTTAGACAACCACGTGGAATAATCAGATTTCAGTTTTGATTGCGAGACTTCGTCCCAGAGAACCGGGACATCAATGTGTGCTTGCGCGTTTCGTTTCGCCGCTCCCGTGGTGTTTTAGGCAGTGTGTTTGATTTGTAAATTACGACAGTGATTTTATTTGTTGCTTTAGGGTCTTTGCAACATACCGTCAAGATGTTCTACCAAATCTGCCAGCAGGTTTTTGGTTATAATAATGTCAAGGAAGGCCAAGCGTTCTTTTCTATCAACTGAAAAGTTCAAAAATGTAAAAAGTAACAAAAGTAAAAAGAAAGCGGAAAAACTTGTACCTGCAGGCTCTGCTACAAAAGAAAAACAAGAACAGAACTCAGAACAAGTGTAGAGCGTAAAACCACATCTCACATCAACCTCCACTTCATGTCATCACGCGACTTTCTCTAGTGGCACAAGTCATATTGCCTAACTTGAAAGGCCACGAAAGTGCAATGTATTATGTATGTAGCTGTAAAATTGCCATAATGATAGCTAAGATGATGTACATTGTTTTACAGACTGAACCAATAAATTTTCACGCATAACTTCGGCAATTTTTTTGTTCGGAAGTATAATCAATATGCCATAGTTTGATACATTACAATGCACAGTGAGTTTAGCGCTTCTTGAAAGAAATATTTTTTATTTTAGAACACTAAAAATGGGTCATTTTTTAGTTGAAAAGAAAATTAACAGGCAAGCAGGCATGTCGTGCCATGCTCACGTCTACAGACTGCAGCTATCATAATACGCCGACAACAGCCAGAATGACATGTGAAGCCTTGTGGTCAGCAGCAAAATACTATGGTCACTCCACATCAGATAACTAGGAGCCCTCAGTTTTCCAAGGAACGATTACAAACATCAACTAAGCGCATGTATTTTTTAATAGGGTTAACGCCCCAAAGCGACTCAGGCTGTGAGGGATGCCGTAGTGAAAGATTACGGGTAATTTTGACCACCTGGGGTTCTTTAATGTACACTCGCATCGGACAGTACATGGGTCTTTAGCATTTCACCTCCATCGAATCGAAACCACCGCGTCCGGGATCAAACCTACATCTTTCGGGGTCAGCAGCTGGGCACCATAACTATAACCAGTGCTCTAGACAGGAGTGTGGACAACTGTACACCTTCCAAATAATAGTTCTCATCTGTCCACTAATCCACAATAACACAGTTTGTGCCCGCCCATTAATACTGGCCATGCCTCATCTGTCCTCCTAACCTTCCAAGCATTATTGACGTCCCATTTGATACCGGCTAGTTCCTCAAACAGCACTGCTAGGCTAGCTTTACTGAATGATGCTTGAACTAAATGCTGCCAGGTTCAGTCTCCGAAGGCGGCCTGCCCGGAGCCTGAGAATTTTAGCACAGTGGAGGTCTGCCTGCTGCCTTGGTCAGTTGCTCCGCAGCTGCTGGAAACTAAGGGCAGAGGGGTAACGGGTGTACTCAAAGAGGAGGTTTTCGCGCTAATTACTACACAAGGGCGGCCAAATCCTGTTCTAGTGAGAGTGCGCATTGTCCGTTCTGGTCACCGAGATCAGGCCGCACCCCAGGCCTGCTTATGCAATACTCTTGATACGCAATTTCTTCTTTTATCCAGTGGAGAACTTCATGTCACCGGGCTTCAAACACTGATATTATGGCAAGCTAGGTGGGTGCTCTGTGCCATCACTGCATTTTCTACATTGTACAATATTTACATATGCAGGAGTAACAGCAGTACAGCTCTTGCATTTCTAAAGCAATCAAACGCAGAATAGTCCTCACCCATATGGCGGCATGGTGGAAGTTCAATTCAAACCACATGCCGATTTATTCATAACCCTAAAGTTTTGAGATACTTACCAAAAATAAACTGCAATGGTCAACAATACCAAAGCAGAAATTTAAAGCTTTCTGCATAGAAAAATTGTTCACAGAATAATTACCAGCCAATACAAAATCCAACTTTTATTTTACTACACTCTTTACACTGTCTACAAGCCCAATTCTGCTGTGGTTTCAATAGAGAGTTGGTTAAGCAGCTCACATACCTCATCCTCTTCATCCAGCAACGGTAACGGGGATGGACTCTCATCTATATTAGGGACATTCTGCAAAATGTGAGACTACTGTGCTATTGCAATTGCGACTAATTTCAATACAAAGCTAGCATGTGACATTGTGTCAGCAGGCTCAGTGCTACGACAGCCATTTTACGAACCATCTGGCTGCCGCATGCACTTTGTGACATGCTTAAAATGTCCCACCCTGCACTATGACCAGCTCTTTCGGATAACATTTCCTCCACCTTCGAGTGCAGAGCCTTTACAAGAGCGCTTCAACATGTTCAGCACATGTTCGGTGAGAGTAAGAGGTACAGCAGTGCAAAAAGCATCGACTACTCATGATGTGTTCGTGAACTTACGAGCGCTGGTGTCGGCGAGGTTGCCAACATTTCCAACAAACTTGCTGACGCAAAAATTAAATTGTGCACAATTAGATTTATTTCACAAGTGTGTAAGGGCATGCTAGCAAAACAGCTGGGACTGAAGTACTGCTACTTGGAGGAGTCAGCCTAACATTTCTTCATTTTCAGGCTCTTTGAGCCGGTAGGATATAATTTCAGGCATTAATGCGGCTCTACTCATGTGTGATGGTTTTTTCGCATCTTTCTCAGTGGTCAAGCACAGTTCACAAAAGCACTGATTCCTTCAGTCAGTTGCAGCATCATGGGAAGACTGACAAGCAGCAGTCTTGGCATTCGGTTCTTGGGCCTCAGCTAACAATTTACACTACAAAGCTCTTTGTTGCATGTTGCCTTCATGCACAATTTTTGTACTTTGCCGTGTAGCCAAGGCGAAGCAATGGGAGTGTCAGTATTCATCTTCTTGAACTACACGAGTTGTCTCCATTTCAGCAGCCCAGTATCCCAGTCATGTACTCAACTGAAACAAAAGAGCTCAAGAACGGCAGGAGAGCTAGTGGTCCACAAGTACGATGGACAGGATTCCTTTCATGCAAAGGCGCTGTAAACTCAGCACAAATGCCGTGGGATAAAAACAACACAGGCAAGCACTTCAAATCTAACAGGAAAATTAATTCCGACTGCCTAGCTTTTCATGGAAGTTTTCTGCATAAAATGTAATGTGAAAAGTTGGGGAAGTTGGCAGGTGTTAATCACACCAGAGCTAGAATAAGACTGCCATCATCATCATCATCAGCCTTACTATGCCCACTTCAGGGCAAAGTCCTCTCCCATGTCTCTCCAATTAACGCTGTCCCTTGCCAGTTGCGCCCACCCTGTGCCTGCAAACTTCTTAATCTCATCCGCCCTCCTAACCTACTGCCGCCCCCTGCTACGCTTGCCTTTTCTTGAAATCCACTCCGTTACCCTTAAGGACCATCGGTCATCTTGCCTTCGCAGAACATGCCCTGCCCACACCCACTTCTTCCTCCTGATTTCGACTAGGATATTATTAACCCGCGTTTGTTCCCTTACCGACTCTGCTCACTTCGAGTCTTTTAAGGTTACACGTAAGGGTCAGAAGTCTACAATTCCGACTGTACTACTTCTACTCAGGCTGCTTACATTTCATCATTAAAGAAAGCCAAAAGACTACATTGCCCTAGCTGTTTCTGCTCTGTAATAGCTAATAAGTACCAGCCTGCCCAATGTGTCGCCTCCCAACTGTGCATGCGTGTGGGTGCATATTGTAAATCATTGCATTTTGAAGGTGGAAGCAACCAGGTAGCCCGTTCCAAGAGTTAAAAGCCCAAGGTGTTTGCTTCTCGGCCGTGCCATGTGGCTTGTTATGCATCACCAATGTTGCATATCTCGTGAAGTGAGACAAAATCTCGTCCTTACTCCCCCCCAAAGGCAGCACTTACAAGGATTCCACAAGAGCCCTTCTGCATGGTTAGAAGCAAACCCCTTTGGCTCCAAACTTTTGGCAAAGGCTGTATACATTTCAAGGAATTCCTTCCTTATGCCTTTCTCTGGCAATCTATGCAGTTCAAGACACCCAACCACCACTAAAAATGACCACCAAAGATGCTGCTGTTCCGTGATTCGTTGACCTTCTCCCATTGCACTGCAATGCCACTAAAAGCTTGTCAATGCTTATCCAAGAATATCTATGCAAAAAAGAAAGTCAAACATAGCTAAAGCCTGCAATAAACTGACACTGTATTCCTGTGCTTTGTGTTTTTAGCACTTAACGTTGATAGGAGCTGTTGGCGAAACACATCTTCATGTCAATTTTCTACACAGTAACTGACAGCAAAAAAGCCACGTAAACATTCCACGCACCACACTACATACTTTTAAAGGCCGCCTCGAACTGGCAGGCTCCTTGGCGTACAGCAAGGCCTTCGCAAAGAACGCCTCCAACGCTTCTGCAAAAATTATGGGCACATATCAATGACGCACCGGTTTTAACACAAATGTGACAAGCAACAGAATTTGAATATACGCAAATGAGGCATGCAGAATTCGGAACAAATTTTAAAAAATACTGCATTAAATTTTAGGCAGTCTAATTTTGCACTATAATGAAAGATGGCGTTGCTAAGCCGACTCAAACGGCATCGTTTTTTGCATAAAGACAGCGGAAAACACTTTTTCTCCTCATTTTTTCCAGGAACTGTTGCACCTGGCGGCGGCACCCCGCACTAGTGCTCCTTGGAATCTGTGACGTCAAGCGTCTCTTTGCCTCCATGGCCGGCCGGCCCAACCGTTTCCGCGTTACGGCGTGCGCATGCTGGAGCTGTGTGTACGCTAGGCACAACGTCCAGGCTTTGAGCTATGGAAGGTCCCTCCGCACGGAAGAAACGAAAGACGTACCTTGACGAGAGCAAACCATTTGATGTGCCACTATCAACTCAGCACTACCGTCGGCGTCAGTTACGCGAATATCTGACAGATGCAGGGTATGACGGCCATCCTACGTTTCCTGGCACCCAAGACACAGCTGCATGAACTCCTACGTTCGCGCTAGCATTATCGCCGGTACAAGGCGGCATGTCGTGAATTCCTTCCACTGAAGGGTCGACAGTACTGTTTAGTTCGGCCGCGGACTCGACTTCTGCGGGAAATGCTGAGAACGCAGAAGTTGGGGACGACAGTACTGTCGACCATTCAGCGGAATGCGTTCAAGACATGCCGCCTTGTACCGGCGATGATGCCGGAAACGAAGGGCCCCCTGCGTCCCCGGCGAGCAGTGCGGACTACAGTACTGGTGACCCTTCAGCGGAAGCTATTCCCGGCGTACCACCGTGTGCTAGCGAAAATGAAAATCAGGCTTGCGGACCTGGCCCAACGTTAAATGTGCAGCAGGCACTAAGTGAAGCTTTGCAAGAGCATGGCACCGCCACTCTTCCTGGCTCCAATACCGCAAAAGCAGCAGCGATTTTTATAATCGTGGCGTTCGTCGTCACCCACGGTCTCCTGTGGGACACCATTGACGGCCTTTTGCGCCTCATCGACGCATTGTTTGGTTTTAATTTCAAAGTGCTGCCGAGGAGCAAGTATTTGCTCACGAAACTATGAAGCCCACAGTTGAATCGTCATGTAAAGCACTACAACTGTGCAGACTGTGGCAGCGTGCTGGACCCAGTGCATGGCATGGACAAGGTTCACTGTGCGCTCTGCAGAGAAAACTCAAGTTTCATTGCTGAATGAGAATGGATGCTTCTTAAGCATTATTAACGTGAAGGAGCAGCTTCATCAGTTTGTTTCTACATGCATAGAGGCCGTATACAATGAGCTGAAAAAATTGGAATGCTCCAATGTACTTATAAGATCAGATATGTCACTAGTGATTGCCTCTACCAGAACCTTAGGCGCACTGGTAGCATCACTGGTCAAGGCTTAACTGCTTGGAGTTGCAAAGCAGCTCACGGAGTTCTGTTTCGACTCATCAAACTCGCATGAGCCCTTCTACATTAGTATGTGTCAATTCCTGCTTCACAGAAAGAAAGTTTGAAAGAAAATGCAATATTAACTCTGACTGGGAAATCATTTGCGTGGGTGGAATAGTAAGATAAGTGAGGGTAAAACAACCTATGTAAAAATTGTGTTATTGACAAAGGAAGATACTGATAAGGACATGAGAAAGCGACAGCACAACGTGCACGTGCGAACTTTCAACTGAATTTTTTTCGCAGCACGGCAGCATATATAGCACTTGATAGCTAGCCGTATATATCACACACACACATATATATATATATATATATATATATATATATATATATATATATATATATATATATATATATATATATATATATATATATATATATATATATATATATATATATATATATATATTCTTAAAAAAAGAAGAAGCGTTGCTTCTGCATCCTATTGGGATGAAGGAACATTATTTATTTTGTCAAAAGATTAACTGATTGCGCACTGATGCACCCCACTCGTTCTTTGCACATCAGATATGCCTCTATAATATTGCAGACCTCATGATCCCTGCTTCTGGCTTCATCCATGCATTCTCAGAATAGCAGCATTTACGATTTGCTTGGACAGTCATGGCAGTGCACACGCAAACGACTATTTCAGTGTTGTGCCACGTAACATTTGTATTAACCAAGCCTTCATCTGTGCATTTTCTGGTGTGACCAATGTATACCTTACCACATGTCAGGGAAATATAGTACACCACCCTTTTTATGTGCTGAACAAACTGTCTCTGATGTTTTTGCACTCCTGCAAGTGGTTGGAGAATGGTTGGTATGTGTAGTCTGGTGTTATTCTTTTGTATCATTCGAATTTGTAGTAGGCTTTTGCATGTCTGTGAGTGGCAAAAAGGAAATATATTCTCAACTTTTGGTACTCTACAGTTCGCTGAAACTGCTATGCAGATTGCCTTATAGTTAAGGGCTCGACAATCCACCACATTCAAAATATCATTCACATGATAGAGAAATGTGCAGAATATGCGAGCCCCAACATATCGCCTTCATTTACTACGAGAAACCATTTTACTCGGTGGAAACCTCAGCAGTCATGCAAGCATTGCGGAATCAGGGTGTAGAAGAGTCTTATTTGAAAATACTGGAAGTTATCTATAACAACTGCACATGTACCATATCCCTCCATAAAGTCAATAAAGATTCCAATAAAGAAGAGTGTCAGGCTGGGAGACGCGAACAGGCGGTGAGCCTGTTACAGCTGGTATTCTGAGGCCTTGATTGGAAACAATTGGGATAGGAGTTAATGGAGAATACCTAAGTAATCTGCTATTCGCTGATAACAATGCCTTGTTATGTCGCTCAGAAGATGCAATGCACTATCAATGAGTTAGGCAAACAGAGCAGAACAATGGGCATAAAAATTAACACTCAGAAAACCAGAGTAAAGTTTAACAGTTTAACAAGAGAAGAGCAGTTCACATTTGGTAGCGAGTTGCTGGAAGTCGTAAGGGAATATGTCTGCTTAGGGCAGGTAGTGACTGCTGATCTGGATCAAGAGAGGAGAATAACTAGGAGAATAAGGATGGGATGGAGCACATATATCAAGTTCTCTAAGATCATGATTGGCTGTTTACCAATATAACACAAGAAAAAAGCAAACAACAGCTGTATCTTACCGGTACCGGTACTCGCCTACGGGGCGGAAACGTGCTGGCTAACGAACACGGTTCAGCTTAAGTTAAGGAGAACGCAGTGCGCTAAGAAAAAAAAACTGACAGGTGTAACTTTAACAGATCAGAAGCGTGCAGAGTGGGTGGGAAAACAAACGCAGGTTAGTTATATCCAAACCGAATTCAAGAGGAAGAAATAGGCTTGGGCAGGGTATGTAATGCAAAGGCAAAATAACCACTGGTTCTTAAGGGTAACGCAGTGAATTCCAAGAGAACGCAAGCGAAGCAGGGGGCGGCCGAAAGTTAAGTGAGCAGACGAGATTAAGAAGTTTGAGGGGGATATGATGGCCACAGCAAGCAAAGGACAGGGTTAACTGGAGAGACATGGGATAGGCCTTTGCCCTGCAGTGGGCGTAGACAGGCTGACTATGATGATGAATCATTTTTCCCTCTGACAAGTACTATTGTGCAAGTAATAGAGCTCAGAACAGATAGTGAGGTATCTCAAAGGCAGTGAATCGTGGCAGACTGTGCATGTATATCAGAGTAATTCACAGTGAGATATGAACCAAATACCTCCTCTTAATTTTGCAGGCACTCCATCTAAAGTAGCCATCCTGGACAGGCGGTTACTGAGCATATGCCCGCCGCACTCTTTCACATGGCTGCCAAGGACGCTGAACGACCGGTGCTTCTGGAAAGCCAGCGAGTGGAAAAACTGGCTGTTGTTTTATTGCCTTCCAACAGTGTATGGTGTGCAGCAGCCACGTTTTTGGAAGCGCATGGTGTTATTGGTTGAAGGCGTCTTTGCCCTGCCTCTCGACAATATTTCGCCAAGAGACCTTCAGCAAGCTTGTAACTTCAGAATGTTTTGGGTAGTGGGTACATTGGTTATGCTGTCACAGTATTTGTAGGGTGGGAGACCAAATGAATGCATCACAATGCTTGAAGCTTGGTCGCCAAAATTAGGTGCCACAGATGATTTCACACTTTCCATTCCAGCAAGAAATTTATTCTGAGAACAGAATGTCGCAAATTAAAGTGGAAAGTGCTGTGGTGACTTGCTTCTAATGAGTGTCTTTTCAAGAAGATTATTTCCAGAAAACGTTTTTCGCTTCTCGTAGCTGTGTGCTGAAAGGTAAGTGTTCGGAAGGCAACTTTTCTAATCTGTGACCCAAGTGTCTATTCCTTTGTATTGCCTCCTTTTATTTTCTGGTTTTGTTTTCAGCCCTTTTCCTCTGTGAAATATTGTGAATTCAGCGAAAAGGCCTCTAGCAGGCAAAGTATTTCACAAATGTGTGAGAAAAGTAGTGTCTTTGCCACATGCACATGATGGAATCTACCAAAAGAAATGTATAGGTCCTGAATTAGCTGCAGAAATGGCAGAATTTTGAATTAGCTCCAAAGATACCCATAAGAACGCTCCAAAGAACACCATAAATGTGTTTTCAGAATACCTACTCATGAATTCCTGTTAAGTAGGGCACTGCCACAACGCAGTGCTTTGTAACATGAGGCGTACCTGCCTTCGCAACGTTAGACAGCTCTTGAAGCCCTCTGGGAAGAGGGGAGAACTGGGTGTGGTTCTACATCTGCATTGCGAGAGATATCTAAGCTGTGACTTAAGCACATTTCATGAAATATGGAGCTCTTACAGAGTGAATATAATCAAATGGAGGTAACTCCAGTTTAGTAAAAAATGACATCTCCAGCCTGGTAAAAGATGGCATATTTCTAGCGTGCTAACAATGAGAACGCTCTAATAGTAGCGGTGAGACATTCCTTTGCATTGGAGGATGCCTTATATCGGAACCTAGATTAGTTCAAATATTGAATGTTATAGCAAAGCCTTCCTACTTTTTTCAGCAAGTCGACTACATGACTTTATGTCCAAGACAGCAGGATATTATGGACAGCGCTTCATGACGTTCAACGTCCATCAACTCCTGCACCTGACCAAGAATATCGAAAACCTTGAACCACTGTGGGCGAATTCTGCCTTTCCATTCGAGACTTGAAATGGAAAGGTAGTGAAGATGGTAGATGGTGAAGGCAGCAAAAGGGGCCCCCATGAAAATTTTGGAAAGCGTTGTTGTTGAGCAAGCGCTGAATGTAGCCCTTCATTCACTTTCTTTCTGGAGTCGAGTTTTGGTAATTGTGGTACACAAAAGGCAATTCACATTGGAGATACCTACTTGGTTGGGGCGCCACTCAAACCATGCCTAACAATTCAGGAGGAGCAGACAGTGAATGGATTTTTAAACAAGGAACGCACCAGTGTGAATGAATTTTTCAGAATGAGTTTTCAGGGTAGTATAATTCATAGCGATCAACACAAAAAGGCACAGAAAAGCAACGGCTGCGCAATAGTCACACATGATAATGACTTTTTTGTCCGGCAGATACTGCAAGTCCAGCTAGGTGATGATCTTTGCGGCACAGTGGTTCTGCTGTGTCAGAAATTGGGACTCGATAGCGTTGAGGGCCTGCCTTCCTACATTAGAACATGCCTTCGGTCCCCCCTTACCACCTGTGCTGTTCTCACACCGTCGGATGTGGCAATGCCATGCCTTCTCACAGACATTACAGCCGAGGCCACATCCTATGTGTGTACTTTGCCTAACTTAATTGAGCTTGACTGACTTCAGACGGTCACCTGTCTCTTTGTGGAACTGGAAAGCCCAAAAGCAATTGTGCAGCCATGCCAGCAGCCGGAGCAGGCTTGCAGCTGAATGGTGGTATGGTTTCCAGCACTGGCAACCGCTCCCAGATGCGCAATAGTAGTGCGCATATGCTACCCGCTTTCTCATCATCCAAGAAAGGAGCGAGGGCGTGCATTTAGTTTACATCAGCCAGATTACACTCTTGAACCACGGAGCAGGGGCTAGTATTGGGGACTGCAGCACAGCCCCTCTGCTGCTAGCCTGTTCTGGCTGCTGGCGTGGCTGCTTAGTTATTTTAGTTACTTTTGGCAAAAAACAGTATGTATTCATGCGGTTGTTACGAAATGCCTCTTCAGTATAGCTTTGCAACTTTGGTCGTTTACATCTTGACGATGAGTATTTCCATGACGCAAAAGCAGCTGCAAAAGAGTGCCTTAATTGGGCTTGTGCTTCTTGAAAGTGGGCGTGTCTGGGGACTGACCCATGCACTTCCTGCATATGAGGTGGATGCTCAAACTACTTGGTAACTGCTACGACATGTGCACATTGTTTGAACAAAAACAGCGCAGGAACAGGGACAAGAAAGAAGAAGCACTTTTCCCGTCTTCTTTCTTATCCCTGTTGCTGCGCAGTTTTTGTTCAAGTATGAACCAACTCGCTCAACTCGACGTGTTACTGAAGGTCATTTCTTGTACATTGAGCCCTGTTCAATGTATAATCCCGCTTTATTTAACAACCAGGGCACCTTAGCGTCCCTAATGACACTACGTGCTTTTAAAGCACACACATCCTCTTGGCATGCTAGATGGGCTCTACAGCATTTGTCCATTCTTCTTATTTCTTCCTCCTGTTCCTGCGCTAATTTTGTTCAAGTATGTACCAACTCACTCAGCTCGTCGGGCTACTTTTGTGTATGTTGGTCAACTTAATTGAGACTACACTAATTCTTGAAAAACTGCTCGTATTTTGCGATCCAGAGATGATGGCGATGGGTTTTTTTATAGCGCAAGGGCATCTGTGGCCAAAGAGCACCATGTCACAAGGCATTTTTTTTTCTACTCAAGGTGGGCTCAAAGAAACATTTTGCAAGCGTTTCACCCTAAATAAGCTGAGCACGAGACCAGGGGAAAGCTTGTACCCACTGTATCACGCCTGGGTACCTGGCGGCACTGGGGTGATCCTAGAATGGAGGCTTATATTGTACATGCACTATATTGAAGTAGCTTCTATTCTGTGCCTTTGCATCTGCACCTGTGACCACATGCCAGCTGCCCAGTTTGATTTAGTGTACTGATTTTCAATTTTTTTGTAATGCTGAAATGAAATAATATTATAAATATTGTCACGTATTGGTGACAGCAGTCGAAGCAGCGATGAATACGGACAAAAGGGTCTTCTAAAAGAAGACTGTTTATTTGGCTGGCTTGCACCCAAAATGGACTGAATCACTCGGCGGCGGCGAAGCGACAAGCGTGCTCGGCGGTCGTCGAACAGAATGGCCCGCCGCTGTCGGCCGTGCTCAATTTAAAGCTGATAGCGATCTTTCAAGATAAAGCGTGCAAAGTTACTAGAACATTCCGGAACAAAGTAGAATCAGCTCTGCCCGGCTGCGAACAATCGAGATAAATCAAGTCACGTCTTGCGTCGCAAACAAAGCGATAGTGTGTTGTGGCGGCAGATTTGAAAAAAAGAACAAACACTGCAAATATTCGCGGCAAAATTGAAGTACCTTCTATTCTTTCTGTTTATTTCTGGCTGAGTCCTTGCTGTATATGTTTGTTTTTCCAACTTCCTTTATTTCGACCGCTTTCAAACAATTAAATTTGAATGATTCCCTCGTTATTTGTGTTTTCTAAGTATTTGGTAGTACATTAATGAGAGACACGATGTGGCTGCAATAATGAAGGCATTATGCCACCATGTAGTGTTATGCACCATAAGGACAAGTGACATCGTCGGGCATTGCATGCAATAAAGGAAGCCTCACCTTCTGAAAGTTGCTTTTGATTCAGCACACCAATCACTAGTGTGCTGAAAGCCGGCCAAGTTACATGTTGGTTAAGATACTGCAGGCATCATGATGCTATAAACAGTTTAGTTCAGAGAGAGGTACTGATTTATTTGCTTAAACCTTATTTTAATTGACCTTCATGATGTGTCATAAGAATTGCGACAATATTAATGCCACCCACCCCACACTGACTTTGTAAATACTTGTAGAAACTGCAACATACATAATCAAACCCTGATAACGCTCACAAGCTCGATTGTGTTCGATTTTGTGACTGGTCAACAAGATGAATCATACATCACAGAAGTTCTGTCATAAGTTGTAGATTCTCCAATGATATCGTGTCTGACTCTCTGATATACCATGCAATATGAGTCGCCCATCATAAAAGCTTCGTCATAAGTCGTAGATTCTGCAACGATATCATGTCTGACTGTATGATATACGATGCAGTCTGAGTAGCACATCATAGAAGCTTCGCCATAAGTCGTAGATTCTGAAACGATATCATGTCTGACTGTATGATATACCATGAAACCTGAGTCGTACATCGTAGTAGTTTCGTCATAAGTCGTAAATTATGCAATGGTGTCGTGTCTGACTGTATGACATATGATGCAATATGAGTCTAACATCATAGAAGCTTCATCATAAGTGATATATTTTGTATGATATATCATTAATCTTCAATCAAACGTCATACAGTTTTATGATTTGTCATAAAAATACTGCGAAGGTCATAGATCATAGCCATAGACTTTTTTCAGCAGGGTACTGCACTAAGAGACATAAAGATGGAAAGAAACAGGTTAAATGCCGAACTAAGGCGAGCAACGAAATCTTAATATCAAGATGTGTTCTATGATATTGCTCGCCGTAACCCAGATACCACTTGGAATTATCAATACATCCTCAGCCGCGGAAATACTTGCCGTTCGCCCGAAAAATAAGCCACCAAAATAAGGAAATAACCGGCAAAGCCTTTGCAGAACACTTTAACGAATACTGTGTTAATATAGTATCACAGGACAGCACCAGTTCGATTCTGTGCTCATAAATAAAGACACTGGGGAAAGCCTATTTTTGGAGCCAACAAGCGAAACAGAAATTTTATTACCATTTTGAACTTAAGCAATAGCTCTGCGTTAGACGTTAACAATATGCAAGTGGGGCGAGAAAAGTATGTTTTAGAATTTATTGTCTCGGTACTTGTCCACGTCTATAATGTTGTGTTCGAAACCCGTGTGTATCCAGAAGGCATGAAGCAGTCTACAGTGACAGTAATATATAAAATTGATGACAGGAACTTAACATTAAACTATAGGCCGACATCGATTATACCCATATTCTTCAAGACACTGGAAAAGCTCATCTCCTGCCGCATCACGAGGTTTTTATACAAACACAACACTTTGACCGAAGCCCAGTTTGGATTCAGGAAAAACAAATCCTCCGAAATAGCATTATTAACAATAAAAGAGATAACTGTGGAAGGCATTCAAAGTAATATTTACACGTTAGCACTGTTTATTGAATTCACGAAGGCTTTTGATTCCTAAGATCACAAGTTATTATTATCCAAACTATCGTCGTATGGTATACGCGGGAAGCCGTTAGAACTGATAACATCATATTTAACAGGAAGAAGCCAATGTGTACGCATAGGCACTACGCAGTCATCCTTTCTGTCTATTACATGCGGTGTCCCACAAGACAGTGTTTTGGGACCTCTTCTTTTTAATGCTTACATAAATAATACTGTTACAATTAACCAAACAGCGAATTTGTCATTTATGCGGATGACTGCAGCATTCTAATCTCTAGTCACATTAAATATGAATTGATTAATAATACCAATGAAATAATTGAACTCCATATTTGGTCAGAGTCGAATAAACTAAAAATGTATGCAAAAAAACCTAAAGCAGTCATTTTCAGGGTAAAAACCAAGTCACTCAAATTTAATCATATTGTTAAATATGCTGGACAAAAAATTGATATTTTACATGAACATAAGATCCTAGGAGTTATTTTTTCATCTCATCTTAACTGGGATTTGCAAGTCCATAGCCACTGTAGAAAACTCTCTGCAACAACTGGTGCACTCCCTCGTTGCCGAACACTTCTCCTTACGAAAATAAAGTTGCAATTATATTAGGCTCTATTTTCATCTCATTTAAATTACTGTAGCCTTATTTAGCTTACCACCACAAAAACAAACATTTAAAAAACACTTGCACTACAAAAAAGGCCATTCGCTATATTGCCAAAGTTTCGTTCATACACTCGACCCAAATGCTATTTCCCTCATACAAAATTGTCAGAGCTAATAACATAGATGATTTTCGTATTTTGCGTTCTTTCTTCTTCTCAACTACTGAGCAGAAGAAAATTTTTTGGTACAAACTGAAAGCCTTACACCCAAAAAAAATAGTTAATTATACCTACTCGTTGGAAAGAATTATGGCATACTCCGCATTTCCGCACAATCTACAAATTTCTGTCATTGCAGCACAACCTCCCACAAATACTCAGTCAACATCAATATGCCAAGATAATTTCATTTAAAAGCTTCAAGAATACTTTTCCAAACTAGAAGTAGTCCCAATTTCTGATATATGTTTGCTTCACTGACCAATTATTTCTCTTACCTGTACGCTATCTTGGTTTAACTATGATTGTACAAATCTACAGTTTTATTCAAATATGTATGCATGATGTATTCTTGGGTTATTTGTGATAACATCTGAAAAATAAGCTTGCTTGTATTTTGAATACTGCTCAAAGTTATTATTGTATAGTATCTGCTATTCTAGATCCCTCCGTTGTTTCTCTCACTTATTGTTAATAACTGTGTCGGCACTGTCTTGTAGAAGTTTTCTGGGCCATGTGAAGCTGTGTTTCAAAGCTTTTAGCCCAGATATCCTTCCAAACTTCTGGTAAAATAAAATGAATTGATTTGAAGTTATTCTGAACAACATGCACAAAATACTCCTCAACGACGTGAGTAAACCTTAGAGAGGCCCCCGGGCGTCAACAGTTATCTTTTTTCTGTGTAAAAAGGAGAACCGTTTACAAGCAGGGGGTTCTCTAGGGTTCAGTTACGTCGCTGCAGAGAATTTTAAGCATGTTTTTCGGATTACCTTCGTGTTCTCAATCATGACACGTGGTGAATGCTTTTCCCGATAGCTACAACGCATTCGTTTTGTATAGTAAAAAGTTTAGTTGTGGTTGTTTCAGTAATAATTGAAGAGAATAAAAATAGTCATCGTAATGTTGGAGTTTACTGTGTTATTGTCTTATGTCGGCTAAGGCGGGCTTAGGGCTTAATAAATGTAGAAGATGGGTCCTGGATAAGGGAACTTGCTTGCAGATGGAAAATTCTGATTTTTAACTCGGTAACAGATGTAACAATCACCAAGGATCACATAAAGCCGGAACACGCAAGTAAGTGATACTGCTTTAAGAAAACATTTGATATGGTCCCCGTTGCCAAAAACCAGTCCAATTAGAGCGGCAACTTGCACCTAGCATTCGTCACGCTGAGTTGGCCGCCCAAATCTCGCAAGAGAATGCCTTCAAAGAAACAGCGCCTCACGTTTCTGTACGTCTGAAAATCTCTACATTAAAAACCACCGCCTCCAACAGGAGATCCACCAATAACTGGAAAAAGGGATGCGACATCTTGATCAAATGGAACCCAAAGAATCCATCGTAAAAGATGTAGAAATAAATTGCGCACCCTCTGCATGCAAAAGGTTGCGCAAATGAAAAGGCAGCTCACCGAGCTCGAAAGACTGATTCTTAGTCTATCTACTTGTGTTACTGACCCACGATGCCGACCTGCATCAACAATCGGAGCAACGTTTTTTCTTTTCTTTTCAAATTCCCCAACTCCTTTCTTGTTTCCTTTCCTCTAACACCAATGGCTGGAATGCTCGGCCTGTAGTGTATTAAAATAAATGAATAATTTTAAAATATTTACGGTGGTACAGCTTACTAAGCACAAAATATTGAGATAAAGCAGGTTTTTGCAAGTGAACATAACTGTCATCTGTAGTTGCGGAGAAGCCCAAGGGGCGCTATGCATCTCGGAGCAGACTGAGGCGCCGCCGGCTTGTCACGTTAATTTTATGGTCTCAACCACGTCTCCTATAAACAAATTGAGCCTCTAACGTTTTCGTCACATTGCCAATTTACGCGAATAACTACGGCGGGCTATTGCTGAACTACCACTTTTCTGGTACAATGTTGTCAGCGCAAACCTGTTTTGCTCCAATGCCGTGTTTCTGTCAGTGCATGCAGCGCTCACCTCTCTGAGAGTATACCGCCACATAGCTTAAAACGCGAAAGATGCGTACACTTACCTATAGGAAGCCAGTTATGTACGTTTCTATTCTTTTCGTGATTATCTCGGAGGCTTAGCGTCTACGGATTTTGCGGAGTACGGGGATAATAGTGCTTTTAGCGCACGGAAGGTAGTCAGGGCCGATGACGTACAATGCACTGCGAAAAAATGTGGCAGTCTAATACGAGGCGTGAACGTCTGCGACGACATCATAGTGCTCTCGTGCAGAGGCCAACGAAGTTGATCTGTTCCAGTCGTATGAAAATTTATTTCATATCTCAAGGTATTTGAGAGGTTCCCGGTAAATGTGATCTTTTCAGGATTGCTAGTGAAGTAATGTTTTCCCAATAAAACTCTTATCCGATGTTCGGGAGATCGTTTGACTTTGTTAACATTATCTGTTGCGGCTCATTTTGTCGCAGTTTCAACTTAAGGTTATGAGGTGACAGCGTTAGGGCGTTATTCCCCTTAGGGCGTTATTCCCCATATACACAGTGTGGGTCATTCCCTACTTTCCATGCATAAAGCTCTAGAAGTCTTTACTCACCTGAGAAAAAAGAGAATTTGTGATATGTATCTTTGCAATAACGGAAACTGTTGAACATGAATTTTGTGCACATCGTGATCCTGAATTCATCGAAATTCCCTAAGCGTGCAACTATATCCTGCACTCAGTCTGCCAGAATTGTATGGCAATGAATCCCATTCAAACTCTTAGCTTAATTAAGGTTTAAAATGCGGCCGCCAACCGTCATCAGCCTAGAAAAAAATGACAGCGATGCAAGGCAATCAGAACAGGTTCAAGCATCTTTTGACCGTTCCAAGATACAAGAAGTGCTGGCTTGGTTGCTTTCCTGCACAACGTGCCATGTGAATATCGCTGCAATTCGTACAAGAGTAACGCGGGAAATGTTCTGGAGTGTGAGAAAAGTGCTTATGATATTAAAGTATGTGTAACTAATAAAATTTGCTTACTACCCCCGCAATGGCATAAAGATGCTCTCTTGACCTTCCTAAACAAGCTTGTCATTGTAGTGTCTTGCGCCAAGGCGATGGACACATCTGCTCCCCATTCATAGTTGAGTTTCCAAGTACACGCCCGTCGTTTCTGAACTGTGACCTACAGCTACGTTCTTTGTCGCCGCTGGAGCTGCGTCTAGCATATTTTCGCAATTGACTAGGACAGCGCGTTGCATTTGAAACCCGATTCTTGTTACAATGTGGTCAGGACGAGTGTCTGCTGCAGCTGCAACGAGACAATCTACAATGAGCTCGGTGCATCCCCTTGTGTCTTCTGCGCAGAAACGTTAGCGGTGCTCAGCACTCAACCCAGTTGATATTTATTGCTGACGGCCATAACAATAAAAGTCTCCGGTTGAGGAGGAGGGAGACAGCGACCATCCGTTCTTACGGTTTTGATGACGCTATTTATTTATTAGCGATTTGAAGGTAAGTTGTCGGAGCGAAGGTGAGGAAAACACGTCCAGAGCAACAAAGAGCAAAAAAAAGAAGCGGTCACCCTTACGGGGCTCTTTCTTTCGAAGCTGCCCATGGCGTATAGGCCAGTAGTACCGTGTGTAAGATTTCAGATCAAGGTATGAAGGCAGAAGAGCTTCACATAATATAAAAATTTCTGAGTTTTTCTACTCGTGACTACAATATTATGCCACAGACCTTTTTACCATTTTATAATCGCAATTAATGTTCAAAGCCAACGGGACGCGCTCTAGATTAGGTTCCACACGAGAGGTGACGAGATTTCTACGGAATAGTTGTATCCGGCAACAAATGTATCTTCAGTGTTCGACATTCGTTGATTTATTGGGCGTCTCATCACAAAACTTCGTCACTTGCTGCTATCTTCACCAGCGACATTTATTGAATAGTAGGCCGCTAAATGCCACAGAAAAGTTTCCAGTTTACTGGCAGTATTTTACATGCCCTCGACGTCTGCGTCCCTTCTGTTAACCATGCAAATGATAATCTTGAGATGTTGGCCACACCAAACACAGGACGCTACCGTAGTTTCCCACAAGTTCACTCTGAATACCTGGCCCTACTGGACTGCACTGCATTGCGAAAGGAAGCTTAAGTCAACGCCGAGCCTTTGACGTATTGTCAAGACACTTTTGTTTCAACGTAAAATGAGGCCAACGGTAACGCAAGCACGAGCCCCTACTTTACAGCACACATTTCACATAAGTCTACACTACAGCGTCTCCGCAAGCATCAAAGGCAACACGTGGTCTGAATGCCACTAATGTAAAAGCACGCTACAAGACACATTGAAACATGCCGGTCGGTGTCGTGGTGAGCTCTTTATCGAGGCTTCATGTTGTGATTCTGTAGAATACGAGCTGCAGTGAGGCATACCCTCTGGGTGGTTGTCGCTGGCGGAAACTGCGGTGCCAGACCACAGAAGCTTCGAAGGGTCAGCATGTTTGGTGCGACACCGGAGCTGCCACTCATCATCACTCGCAACAAGTCGGAAGGTGCTCCTCAGGCGAAAACACACCTGGCCGCTACAACTCGCTCCCACTTCTGCCACAATCAACCCATCCACGTCATAGTCGGTCGGTTTTTTGGCTGCCATCTTCTTCCTCTTGCTTTACTTTCGCTTCCACGCCTGACACACTGCATGCCCCGTCATTCTTATATGAACCGTCATGATTGGCCTTCGCTAAATGGATCCGACACGTCTGTCCCGGTTATTTCCCCACAGCCTCGTGCAACGCCGACTATTACCCGCTCACCTGGCTAACAGCCAAACATGTCGCTCGACCACTTTAACCATGCAGCCACGTTCAATAAACATGGACGACGACGGGAAGCTTTCGTGCGAATCCTTTGGTGTCGACAACAAACAGCCCAATGATATGGAATCCAGGGTCCGTATTCCATAAGCTCTTTATTTTAAAATGGCCGTTTCGCGTCCGTCTGATCCACCGTAAATTGTCGCTCAGATATACCCGCGACTTTAAGGGTCTAAGGAAATCCACCAGTTTTGGTTAAAAGGAGAGCGGACATCATCGTGGCACCTTATTGCAGCCAATGGCAGCCAGTAGGGAGGTACGATCACCTGCTTTTGACAAAGCGCTGTGACCCACATTTTCAGTGGCTGCATATAGCAGTCAATGCCAGGCAATGGTGAAGTCCGGTCGCTAAAGCCACCCAATGGCTGTGTGGCTTTCCATTGACACTTAAAAGCCGCAGGTATATTGAGTGACAAATGACAGAGAACCAGACGGACGCGAAATGGACAGTAGTGGAATACGGCCCCAGGCCTCTCGACTAATGACCTCCAAAGCATTCATATTGAAGCAACAGAAGATGTTCAGGTCCATCTAATGGAAACAAAATGGGCGAGATACTCTTGCATTCTGTACCTAACACCATAGGACCTAAAAACGGGAAACTGCTCGTGGCCTTTTTTGTAAATCGCTAAAAACCGCTTAATAATTATAAACAAAACATAATTTCGTGATAGCAACAAGAGGAACCGCAATACAGCTACCCAGTTGATGTCACCTCCATCTACATAAACATAGCCCCAATGAGTGGTGACAGCTTGCACAAGATTATCTACCAAGTTTCCATGAAGGACTCTGCCCGCTACTTCCTTGATGAGCGGGCTCTCAAATATACTTGCTCACGGACGTGATGACTTCGTCAGTCACTGAGTGCCCCCCGGGTGAGCGTACAGCACAAGCAATCAATCCGTGAACCACACTAGTGTGGTTGAAAGCTAGGTGCCCCACAGCAGTACTTGGCGGGGGCCCTCCGTGTTGTGAGCCGTGAGTACAACGCCCTGCTTGCGATTAAATAAGCCGAGAACGATGATTAACCTCCATGAGTTGTGACACGTAGAGGACTTGCAACCACCTTCCACACTGATTATTGCGGTAGCGCATTCTACGCTCACAGGAGGATGCGTCCACGGTGCTGCTCTTCTGATGCTCCGGACTTCACATCAGAAGACAACCGCCTGATATCACCAACTGCCTCCACTGACTGGATTAAATGTGGAGCCATCTCGAGTGTGATCTTCCGCACTGCGCTTGCCGCCACCGGACCAAAGATACGCCGCGCTTTGCGACGAGGGTGCCACTGCCTCGTAGATGCAAGTAAAAACACCTCCCCAGGGAGAGGATGATGCCTTGAGGTGAAATCTCGAATATACTCGACAGCCCAAGACACAACTCAATCACATCCCTGACCATGCAGAAGATCCAGCAAAAAATATTGACACCTCTCAAAACTGCCAGGTCGACATGCGACTGTAAGACACGATCTTGTGACCTCAACATGGCTATCGACAGCCGTAAAGTTGGGGAACTGGTCGACAGAGGACCGCAATACTTGTTGATAACTGCAACCTGTACCGTAGAAGTGACGAAGGGGCAACCGCAGTGGAAGACCCGCGGAACCGTGCCTGCAGGGTTCATTTGATAACGCCGACGGAATGATGCACAATGAAAGTGACGGTGTGTATACCCATGCGCCCTGGAATATTCAAATTTTAACTGTGCTCAAGCGATGTTTAGGATTTGGCTTCATCTCTCAGCATGAAGTAATGATTTATGTACTTCAGCAGTCAATGGAGCTATCTTCTGTGATCGCGAAGTTCTAACTTAAAACAGGAAGGAAACAATGTTCTGGTCCCAGTTTATTGGCCGAGCTCAGCGTCTCAGTCGTCCAAAATGGTATCGTTTCTGTAGGTGCCAGGGGTGCTACAACATTGAAGGCATCATCTAGGAGAACGCAAAGCACCGCTTCCTAGCCGAGATTTTGTGATTGGAAGCCATCGCCTGTTCACGCAATTCGCAAGGCTTGGTACTGATTACAAAACTACAAATGAATACCACCGCTAACTAAAGCTGTAAACCAAGGCCAAAGCTCTCCATCGATTCGTACGAAGTGTCTGAGCGAGAATACGGAAGTACCAGGAGTGAAATAGAATACCCGCCTAGGCACAACGTCATCCAGCTGTCTTAGAGTAGTTTGGCGCCATTTATTTTTGTGTTGTGAAGACCCCGCGTGGTCGAAATTATCCGGGACACTCTACTACGGCGTCCTTCACAACATCATTCGCTTTGGGACACTATGGTGACATAACACCAAACCATTTTCTGAAGAAGAAAGAGAGCATACTCAAATCTGTGTTGATTACGGCTATTTGAAGCGACCGAAGAAACGTATATTTCCTAGGAATATAAGAACAACTTTACATACTCTCCAACGCCAAGTATTTCTCGTCGATACCTCCCAAGAGCAGCTATTTTCAGATCGAGAAAGATCGGAGATTTTAACGTCAAAAAGATCCATAAAAGGAAATCATCATAACCCGCCGCTGCGGCTATGTGGTTAAGGCGCTCGGCTACTGATCCGGAGTACCCGGGTTCGAACCCTACCGCGGCGCCGTGTTTCGATGGAGGCGAAACCCAAAGGCACTCGTGTGCTGTGCGCTACTAGTGCACGCTAATGATCCCCAGGTTGTCGGAATTATTTTGGAGGGCTCCAATACGGCACCTCTCATCATTTTTTTCTGTGTCCCTCCTTTATCCCTTCACTTACGGTGCGGTTCAGGTGGTTCTGCAAGGCAATCCATCATGCGGCTCTTCACAGCTAAAAATTCCAATTAGCATTAACAGATCCAACAGAATCTCGGAGTCTTTCAAGACAGCCTAGAACTTAATGCTCTATGGCGACATCTCAATGTCCTTTTTGATTATTCGCTGCAGTATGTCTCAGAAAAGCAAAGGATCACGGCACCAAACAAAGCAATGAACGATCGTCTCTGGTTGGCCGCACAGGCTACTGTTCACCGACCATGGCACAAATTCCCTTAGGCGTGAAGCCAGGCCTTGACTGGTAAAGTGGAAGGGAGAAATTTAAAAAAACGATTTTTCAGCAGGTTGAATATAGATTCGCTGAATTCGCTTCAATACACTCGATACCATAAAACAAGGTAAATCTGGCGATACACGTGCACAGGGTGTAAAGAGTCTATTAGTACTTTTGTCATCCGCCTCCTTTACACTTCAAAGAAAAATTGAAACGAAAAGCGAGCAGTCAATAAATCAAAGGTCTCAGCAACATCCTTCAGGAAATCCCACAACGCCCCTTCTCGGCCATGATCCGTCGAAGCAGACAGATAAGGCAGGCTACCATTCAGTCGCCTTCTAAGCATCGCTGGTCGTCCACAGTTTGTAGTGCCTGTTGTAGGCACTCAGCGACCAACCAAAAAACAAACGTCTTCCCACACAGGGCGGCATCATTGTGGAACGCATTGTTGAAGTTAACTATAATGCATTCTACAGTGTCGAATCGGGAGCATGACCTCTATGTCCTCGTCTCCGCTCACGGGCGATAGCTGAGCACGGCGCAGAGTATACACTTCAATATTTGTGTTTGTTCAGATGCAGTTAAGAGAAGCGTCGGAGGTCACTGACAGTGAAAGTAGTGCTTGTCGTCATCACTGTATCAAACGCTACGAGAAGCGATCACTGGTAGCACCCTGAGGTTAATCGACTAATGTAATTCTCGTTTTACATACTTGCACACCAACGATCTTTAGGAGTGCAACAGAGTAAAACTACCCATTTAACACCCTGGATCTTAAAGCGCTTGCAAAAAGGTTATTGTCTTATGACACACACCCTTTTCACGAAAATCATGGGTGCTGTAAGGGCGAATAGATGGCATTCTACCCTTAAGGGTGCAAAGTGGTTTACAGTGTAAGCTGCGATAAAGTACTAATAAACCGAGCTGGAATGAAGACCGAAGATCACAGATTAGGGCTCTACTGCAGAGCAAGGGGGACATGTTTTGGGATGTGCCGGGCAAAACTGATGTCATATGAAGCAAATTAGATCACACTATAGATACATCAAACAGTGTGAAACAATACCCACTACCTTTAGTAGTTCAAGAATCAATTGAAAATAAGCTACGGGAGATGTTGGAGCATGGTGTGATTGAGTGGTCGTGGTCAGAATACAAACCGCCTCTCGTGCTTGTCAAAACGCCAGACGGTACTACCCGATTTTGTGTAGAATTTCGTCGGATAAGTAATATCGTAGTACCCGATGCCAAACATATACCAAGAGAGGACGTGGTGTTCGCTAATGTGGCTCACAAAAGGTTTCTTTTCTTAGTTTTTTTAGCTAAAGGATATTGGGAAATACCAATGGAAGATACGTCGAAAGAGAAGACCGTCTTTTCTTGCTCGGCAATTTTATTTCAGCTTCAATTCATGCCTTTTGGTTTGAAGACAGCATCCGCAATATTCACGAAGCTGATGAAGTTTTTGGGTGGGCTCCAAAATGTAGAACACTATACTGATGACATCTTTGTGGCAACAAATACGTAGCAAGAGATGTAAATACGCTGGAAAGACTATTTGACAGAGTTCAGGAAGCCAGTAATTGAAGCTCATAATGCACACCTTCCTTTGGAGTTCACCCCTGCTTGAAGACCGTGCTCACCCATATGGAGTCTTCATGAACCTCGGGTACACCTCTCTATTCAGAGAATTACTAAAAAACTGGTTTACCGTTGAAGCAGAATTGACATCTGAGCTAGTTGGTTTTTCATTTTTAAAAATTATATAAAGCGCACTTAGGACAACAGAGAAGGGAGACCAAACAACACAAGAAAGCGAGAAAGCGCTTGTGTTGTTTGGTCTCCCTTGTCTGTTGTCCTAAGTGCGCTTTATATAATTTTTAAAAATGGTTTACCATTGCCTGCTCTCAAACAAATCACATTAGATCAACTGCAGTTTGAACATAACAACCGCAAAGATGTCTATACTGATGTCTCAGTGACTTCAACAAGGTCTGCTGGGTCTGTGGTGATACCGGCCAGGTCTCTCTTAACGAAGCTGACGACTACCTATCTCACCTCTTAAACTGGTGCGGAACTAGCTGCCCTAAGGGCTGCAGTTCAGTTCATCAGTCAGAAATCTTCACATTATTGGACAATTCTCACCGACTCTAAAGCAGTCCTTCAAGGCCTGCAAGCTGCACCATGCCGTGGGTCACACGAACAACTCGTTGCAGAAATCCGAAAGCTGTAACAGGACGCCACATCGGAAGGTCATGATATAATTTTTAGTGCCTGCCAGGACACTCCAGTATTAATAGAAATCACCACGCAGACGAAGCTGCCCGTTCCTCCCACAACGGCGGCATCGCTGTCCATATCCCTGTAACGAGAGTTGACGAAGCGCATGGGTTTCGTTCTTTTAGGCTGGCGCTGACATGTTCAGCGTGAAGCACTGGATCGTTCTGCTACCGTCGCCTCACGGCACTGGACCCTGGACGACGCCTGTCTTCCATGTGGCATAGCGCGACGCAAATCGGCACTACTGTACCGTGTGCGACATTACTGTACAGTGTATGGCTCGGCGTTTCCTTCACAAATCAATCTGCTTTACGCATCGGGATGGCCGACAGCCCTTGTGTAAACTGTCTCTGCGAAGAGAAAATCAGGCATCTCCTGCGTGAGTGCGCTGTCATTGTGAACGAAAGACGTAAGCTGGGCTGCGCTCTGGACCGCCTTGATCCTCGCCCTTTCACTGAGAACAGGACCCTCAGTCCGTGGCCATAATAGTCGACTGCCATCAAGGCTTACAAGGCACTGTTTTTTTTTTACAAACGACTGCCTTGATTGACAGATTGTTACTGTGTTTCCGGTTCCTGCTCTCTTCCCTTTTTAATCCCTTCATTCCCTTCCCCAGTGCAGGGTAGCCAACCGGAAACCTTTTTGGTTAACATCCCTGCCTTCCCCCTTTCACTCGTTTTATCTACGTTCACACGAGTTAAATTCTCTCGAAACCAAACCACAAGCTTAGCATATAGCTGGTTAAGCGTAGTATGACTTCATTTATGTGTGGGTGCATTGACAGAGATGCAGCAACATAAAAGCAGGAGCACTCTAATCTAGCTTGCAAAAGTAGGGCACGTCTTTTACGGGGAAGGCTATTTATGGATAACTTCCTGCCGCTGCTAACGCACAGCTCCCGTCACAGCCCGCAGCTCATCCGCACGACTACGGATCCACTGCGTGGGCGAATCTCGTTCCACGCGCGTCCTGCAAGCTTTTATGTTGGCGGGCGTGACGCATGGTCTGAACATTCTGGCCAACACCTCAACACCCCTCTCGGACCATCTAAACGTGTATGTGTAGGCGTTTGGTGGTTACAAGTGGTTGTACGGAAACATGCGGTTTCTTTTCCGCGACTGCCCTCTATCTGGCTGCTACCGAAAGCATACCCCCTGCTATGTCTTTGACTGCTTGCGTATAGTTCTAGCTCGAGTTAACACGCAAACTGCTCCCCCTTGAGCTTCGGCACAGGTTTTCTACATAATGTGCTACTTAGCCCCGGGGTGACAACGTCTCCCGCTGACGTGTAAGCGACATGCGAAAATTGTTACATTTGCAACCCTTCCAGGCTACAGAGATGTCCTGACAGTGACGTCAACAAAAATTGCAACTGAACGCTTTCCGCTTTCCCTTGACACACGTGCAATGGCGCTTCCACACAGCGGATCAGGCAGCAACGATGGTTAAGTACCTCTGGTATAGATCTCGTGACCTTGATGGCTCCACGCTACCAGTTTTCCACACGTTTATTTCGACAAGTTATGGCATGTGGCAGGCATGCGCCTTCGCGAGACGATGCTGCACAACAATGCAAATCTGCATGCAAAACAAGCTACCAAGTAAAACAAAAATTTGCTGATTTATTCGCAGAGTCGAAAATATTTTAATGTATTTTCGTACTCTAATTATTTGGTGCAGTATCCGTTACACCATGGATTAGTGTTGCCGATGCAGCGACAAGGCGCGCCGCATATCCCGCCTTTATCACAGACCTGCAAAAAAAAAAGCAGTTGCGAATTTTTAAACAACTCCACCGTTTTCGTTAGGCATATTGATGGAAACAGTTCGCTTTAAATTTAAATAATCTTCCACGTCACTAAAATACGTGTGGCATTGTTTTATTTCGCCTTCTTTCGCTGATTCCACCTTTTACCTGATATCCCTACTAAGGAAGAAGCGCATCTCTTAGAACGCTGTTTACAGGCACTCTTACAATTTTTCGCATTTTTGTAGCTCTGTTTTTATTGATTATTTAAAATAGCCTTAAAGATCTATGACGGGTATTACATAAGGAGAGGGAGGGGGTACATTACTACACTCTCAAACAGAACTCGGAACACAAAACGGCCGACCTATACAGATGGTGAAGCTGCACAAAAAGCAATACAGTTATTAATTGACGCTACGCTTCTTCGCAGCTCGTTCCAAAGTTTAGTGCCTAGAACCAAAGGTGCAAATTTGGACAATTTAGTCCTGGAATGCAGTAAGTATATATATTTGAATGGGTGATCGAAGCGTTGAAATATATGCGAAAGAGGGCGCAGCTGTTCGACTCGGTAATAGTTAGTGATGTATTAGATTTGAAAAAGTATTAAAGCAGAGAACTGAGTCGTCGTTGTTGCAGTGTTTAGGATTCAAGCAGTCCCGGAGCTGTGTAATTATGTTGCGAGTGTAGTTGCTTGTTATAATACGAACCGCACGGTTCTGTAATAATTTGAGTGATTGTGTTAAAAAAGCCTGATGTGGGTTTCAAATAAAAGACACATTCCAGCTGCGGTCTGACTAGAGTGCTCTGCTCTAAATATTTTGTTTCAGGTGCTGCCATGTAGAGCGTTTTTCTATATTTCCCTGTATTTACTCGCTTTGCTGATGGTGTATTCAATATGCTGATCCCATTTACGTTAGTTGCCTCTATGACACCAAGGTATTTATCTGATTTACCCCTTAAATAAGAGCGTCGTTGATGATCGTTTCGTGAGCCCATTGGCCCTGGTGTGAAGAAGTAGCAGTTCCGAGAGAATCCGGTACGACGGATGCGACGTACGAAGTGATTATTTCTGTTTTTGCGTGCCCTTAGAGACAAAAGTGTTTGGTGGCCGAGACCAGTCCTCTGAACCTAATGCTGCTCGTGGTAATCTGAGCACCATGAATGCCGCTCCTGGGTGCACCCAAGAGCCGGTTAGCCCTCCGGTGCCGCCTAATGTTTTCAAGCCCGCATTACTGGTGCTTTAAGGTGCAGGAGCTTCAGAAACATTGCCAAGATTTGTGAATGAAGACAAGGAACAATTGGAGAGCAAGCAGCTAGAAGCCCCGTCTGCAGGACAGCTGGAGGTATGATAGCATATTTGACTACGTGCTTAGTGAACCAAAGGACTGGGGATGTGACGAGGCACCGTTTACTCTAGTTATATACAAGAAGGAACGGCATTAAAGAATTCCTATAATGTTTCGCCCGTCCAAGGAGGGCCGAAGCTTTAGGCACGTGAATCCAAACAGCGTGTCATTTGTCATCGGAAATCGGGACAGCCGCCAGAAAAGAAAGTAACATCATTCAGAGCTAACAAATACGGGAGCTTCTGTTAGTGTTGCTTCCTTCGCTGCTGCCAAGCGTCGGCTATTGTTCTCATGTGGCTGGCATAGAGGTCACACCCTTCATACGTGAGACATGCACAAGGAACGCAAGGAATATACATAGATACCTCTTCAGTACCGTTATGGGCATCTCCTAGAGTTTTTGAGAGACGCTGGAGTGGCACCAGCTAAACGCTAGTCAAGGCTCCCGCGCCAAAAGGATGGAGCGGTGGAGTCCCGTCCTTTTACTCCGTGATTCTCACGTTCAGAGATGATGGCCATACGCCCAAAAAGGTGTACTTGGGTTTTAAAATTCATCCCGTTCAAGAGTGCTTAGGTATTCTTCTTCGATGCTTCAAGCGTGAGCGGGTTGGCATCATGGCAAGATCTGTCACAGTCCGCGCCGATGCAAGATCGATTCGGAGGCCCACGAACACAAAGTGTGTAAACCACTTTAACCCAAGAGTGTGAAGTTGTCAGGTGACCATGCCATTTCCTTTTCCAGATGCCCTGGTCGAAATACTCTCCTTCCTAATCTGTGATCTCCATTGAAGAGGAGCAGCTAATGGAAGCAGCTCCACGAGCGGCGATATAAGTCATTAAGAGCTTGGGCGTTACCTCTCGAAGGCGGCGTTGCGTTAAGAGGCCAAAGCACAAGGCCAATAAAAATCAGTGCCGCGCCTCAACCCAACCCAATAGCCCGGTATTGAAACTAGCGGATGAAACATGCACGCCTTTTTTCAACTTCTGCACAAAGTCGCATGCTGTGTTCTGTTTCCTTTCTGTGTTTTGTATGGCGTTGAATGACATAAATACCAACTGTAGTTAGCCTGTATCAATAGAGCAGCGCGTTATAATATGAATGATTTTACAGTTAGTGAAGGCGAAGATTTGATAAGCTACAAAGAAGAAAAATTAAATGCATGAGTCGGCACTCCCGCTGTTTTTCCAAGTGATCTGCGCTGTGATGAGAGGAAGTTTTACAAAAGCATTCCTGAGGCTAGGAAATACCCCCATTTAATTCTAAACGGTGATTACAGAGTACCTTTTGATATACGGACGTCACGATTTTTAGCGCCTGGCAGGAAAAATTTTCAAATTCGTTTATTGCTGGCATGAATGCGTCCTTTCGTGTCTGAGAAACCTAGCATGGAGAGAAAGGGCCACATAAATAATTTTTATTAGAAACCGAAGTCGCATAGAGTTGTCGCTGCCGCTTCGTGAGGATTGAACTAAATAAAACAATCGGCATCTTGCGACTTGGTCGAGGTTTCTTCAACAGAGAAAGGAGTACTTATTGGTCAGAAGGCATTGGTCGCAATAAAACGATGGGCTATTCGTGATTCGGCTGCCGTTTCTTCGACACAGAAACGATTTCTCTTACCACAGAAAACTATAGATAAAGTTGAAATCATTTCCACGACTAAGATTCAAAATTGTGGCTTTGGTGAATACATCGAATGTTGTCAATTTGTTTCATTTAGCACGCAGCGTTTAACCTTTTTTTCTTTCTTCTGCCCACGGTAATTAAAGGAATAACGTCAACGGTACAAAATACACTAACATCAAGACGTATAAGGCGTCAATATCTGCTTTGTGGAGCATGAATTTCAAACTAATATAATCACACTGTACTTTTGAGAACTGCCAATAGGGGAGACACTTGTTTTCGTTTTTTTCAGCTCTGTAGTATAGAAGGCTTCTGTGAAAATGTGCCTTCGTAATTGGCCTTGTTCTTCTAATTCTCCATTTCAGGCTACTTAAACTTTTCCTAATCGTTGCCATTATTATCAACCTGGCTACGTCTACTGGAAAGCAAAGAACCCTTCCATATCCTTCGACTTAACCCTTTTTTCTATCAGCTTTGGGCACCGACCTGACTTTCTCCTGCCCACGCTGCCCTTGACTTTTGGAAATCGCTCCGTTAGCCTAGAAGACCGTTATGTCATGATCGCTGTACAACTACTTTTAATACCTATTCTTTCTTTGATTCTTGCTTACAATGAACTCGCATTTCTTTTCTGACCCATTATGTTCTCTTTCTCTTTCTTAACGTTACACCCATTATTTTTCTTTCCGTAGCTCGCAGCACTCTCTTAAACTTAGTTTCCAGCCTTTTCGGTAGCCATCAAGCTTCCGCGGCATGGAGGAGTGCTTTTCAGTTAAAACTTAATTTTTCTTCCTGAAGCACATAAGTGAGTTGTTATTCATGACCCGAAAGCAGCTTTCAAAAGCACTCTATGCCATTCATTGTAGTAGTTACTTCATTCGTATGTTCGGGGTTCGTGGTTACTACCTAGTCTAGATAGATCTAATCCAGGACAGTTTTCTATCTTTCACTGCCCATCGTAAATATTTATGTGCTTCAGAAAAAATTGAGTCTAGTTCATATTTTTCAATCGTGCTTTGCATTTCCTCATTTGAGTTAATGTGCAAGGCAATGTCATCAGCAAAACGGACAGTACTATAAGCACCTGTGTTGCCCATCGGGTGCAAATTCATGGAGGATTGGTCCTCAATACTATATTTATCAAGGCATCACATCCTAGAGCCAATCTTGAGAGGGCGCACGCTGATCTCTTCGATATTTCGTAACAATTAGGCGCTCATGAAATTCAACAAACAGAACTCATATGACGTCAGTAGTACGCGGAACCGTTGGCATGTACCACCGAATAACCGTTGAAGCATATGTGGATGAGCAGTAGACAGCACTTACTTTTGCGACACATAGATTTTTATCTTTACTTGGCCTCAGCTTTGAGTCACAGCCTTTCACCCTGCATACAGCAAAACAAATTAATACATGCAATTTTGCTTCCTAGGATCCATATCGCCTACACTTAAGAACTGCACAATGTCGAGAGAACCCTGACGTTCTGTTTGGCACAAGATTACGTAAATATCTCAGCAAGCATGGCTGAGAACATTTTTTATAAACATTTTGATGTGACTTTCAGACCAGAGGCTATCCAGCAAGTACTCTTGTAGAGCGTAGGCTACGCAACAAGTACTTTTGTGATGGCTGTACGCTAAAATGTAGCAAGTCCGAAGTCTTCGACAATTCGAAACAGCGTTACTTTGCCGAAGTAACCAAGAGTGCTCATCAGAATCATGTCTTTTATTTGCTATAAAACTGTCTAAAGCTCCTTGCTTCCGTCTGTGCGTGTGCTCACACGGCTGATATGGGGTGCTGCAAAATAGTGTTTTTCACGCCCTGGGCATCTATGCGCATGGCACCTCGAACCATCGCGTGGATAAACCCCGTCCAAGGTCACCAGTCCAAGGGGCCAGGAGGGAAAGCTGTAGAGTCGAGCGGAGGCGCGGCGGTGGGAGAAACAGGGAAGAAGTAGACGGAGAAAAAGGAGGGGAGCTGTTAACGACAGAGAGACCGAAAGAGACAATTTTAAATGAAAGCGGCAGGTTAACGCGAGGATCGAGCTACGAGGCACGAAGCGCAGCTGCTGCGTAAGCCTCGACTGGACTGGATTGAGGCACGGACCCGGCTGCTGCTCTGCTCTTCTTGGAACGACCGGCTAAGTTTCGGGTGGCTTCTCGTTTTGTGGGATTTAAGCACGCGGTAAGGCAGTAAACCTGGGCTATGTCTACCCAGTCTCCCGGCCAGGGGAGCTCCCGCTGGTCGGCTTCTCTATCCCCTGATCTCCTGGCTTTGAAAGCCTTTCTGCGCAGCGGCGTCGGCAGTATCGCTGTTGCGCTGGTGCCTCAGGATGGCGGTGCAATCAAGATGACCGACCCTAAAGCTGTTCGGGCTGCTCTCCAGTCGGCGACTTCTCATTATGAGTCAATCTCAGAGGTTCGCCAGTTAGGACGCGGCGGGATTCTGTGCAGATCGCCAGACCTCGCCTGTGTAAGAGATTTACTAAACGACTCATCCTTTGCCTCGCTTCGCGTAAGTACCTTCATTCCTTCACATCTGGCTTGCATGAAAGATATTGTTCGAGGCGTGGACTCTTCCCTGTTTCCGGCAGAGACTCTTGAGCTTCTGTCGGCTGCAGGTGTTGTTGCTGTGCACCGCTGTAGCCGGGATGTAAACAACTTGCGAATGCCCACTGAATCAGTGATTGCTACCTTTGCCGGCACTTCCTGCCCCTCTGAAATCAAGGCATGGCCTCTAATTTTTTGGGTAGACCCTTTGCCAACAAGGCCTCTACAGTGCAACAACTGCTGGTGCTATGCCCATAGCGCCAGCAGCGGTGTTGCAACTTTGGGAATGGTCATGCAACCAGCATCTACACTGAGCAGAAGGAGAAGTTTTGGCTTTGCAGTGGAGCCCACTTTGCAAACTACTGGGGGCATGAAATCCAAATTCTAGAGATAATTGACAGAAAATGCTGTTCACGCCATGACGATATTACAGAGCGAAAAGATCGTGCCCACGGTTATGTAGGTGTGGCCGCTCGTCGAGGAGTGATGTTAGACTCGACGTTGTCCCATGCAATTGCGGATGCTGTGGACGCTTCAATGTCTAAAATGGTAGAAAGGACTGACGCAAGTGTATCGGAGTGCCTTACAAACGTTCTAGTGACTCAGCTTACACATGCCGTGCAGGCCGGTTTGGCCCCTCTCTCGACAGCAATTCGCTCTGCTCTTAACCGGTCTACCACGTTCCCGAAACATCTCAGCCGCAGGAACGAACTACCGCCCTTTCCGCGGTACTTACCTCGGGTACTTCGAGTGATGATGGTATCATCTATGATTCCGAGATGATGGAGCCTGATGCGCGGGTTCTCAAGTGCAGCGGGTCCCCCATCTCTCATTCGTCATCTTCTCCGCGTACCCAGCCCAAATTAAAGAAGCAACAACAGAGCACCAAGACCAAGGATACAATTTTGGGGCAGGCAGTTGCGGCTACTAGGCTTTGTCGTTGCAAGTTATAGAGTGGAACTGACGGTCTATTCTTTCAGCTTCCATAGATTTGCTCCGTATTTCTACCCAGCTTAATCCGGAAGTCATAATTCTCCAAGAACCCTGGCTTTCAACTGAAAAACATTTTCATTTTAAAAATTGCCGTTCATTTTGCATATATCGCCAGTCAAGAGGGCGGGGTTTACTAACTTTAGTCTCTCCAAAATTTTGCCACAGGGCTAAGGTACCTTTTCAGCAAATGTCCCATTACTGTGAGATTTTGGATTTAGACTTTGTACTTCCAGGGTACTCTCAATTTTGATAGCAAATAGTAATTTTCCCTCTGGAATACAGCATATTAGACACTCGCTAACTGTAAAACTCCGTTCTCATGGCCGGCGACTTCAATTCTCACCTTGTGTCGTGGGGTTTTTAGGACGACTCTATGCATCAAGTGCCTTTGGGACTGGGTTTTTGATCACAGCCTTATGTGCTTAAACTCAGAATAGGACGCTTACTGTCGCGCACAGAATCAATCTGTTTTAGATCTCACGTTCACTGGTTCTGGCATTGGCGTAACGAATTGGTCGACTGTTGATTACAGCACCTCAAGTGACCATATACGTATTCATTTTGATATCATATGTCGTGTAACTCCTGCGTCTTCTCAGTTGCGGTCACATGTAAATTATGACAGATTTCAGACGGCGTTCCGCTCTTCCCTTTCGTCAGTGTCTAATATCGCCGAGGCCCACCAGTTAACAAGCATATGTCTGGCTATAGATCAATGCCGAGAAAAGTCGGAGTTTCTGCATCGGCAACACAAAAGGAAATTCTACTACTTGGTGGAATGCGGACTGTACAAGATATTACAGGCGGAGGAAGGCAGCATGAAAAAAGCTTGTTCATAACCAATGCCCAAATAACTTGAGTGATTATAAATTTGTTGCAGCTACCTTCAAACGCCCATTTTCTTGTACGAGGGAAAAATATGACCCAGAACACTTCGTTTATCTTTCAAAGTCGGGCAACCAACGTGCACTATTCGACTTTCTGCGGTCTAGAAAACTGCTCACGTCCTCTAGTAATTTACAGTCGTTGGTTATATCACTTAAAGAAGCTATCCAGGCGGTTGAATTAATTGCCACGGGCCTGCAAAAGCACTTTTCGTCGCTACTGCCTTTGCGACCAATGTTGTTTGAGTCAGTGGTTCCAAATAATAATGCCTCACAAGTTAATCTATCGGAACTTTCTCAAGTTCTACAGAGATTACCAGCTGCTGCTCCTAGTCCTGATGGTGTCACTACAAAGATGATGAAGATTCTCTTTGAAAAGTCGCTCGACTCCTTATTGCACCTAATAAACTACTCCATCAAACACGCTTGGGTACCCCCCGAGTGCAAGCTGGCCAAGTTCTTCCCGTTACTTAAAATATGGGTGGAGGCTATCAATTTGATAATATTAGGCTAATTTCTTTAACATCAAATGCGGTAAAATTAATAGAAAGGGTGTTGCTAATTCGGGTGTTAGCCTTCGTAGACCGCAGAACTAAGCTCAGCCCGTGTCAACTCGGATTCCGGCCACGGTGTTCGATATGGAATGGACATGCTGATCTTGACAGCAGAATTCTCCTTGCTCGTCGTCAACGCCTGGTCGCGGCTTTGGTTGCGCTAGACGTCGCCAAAGCATGCGACAGTGTAGAACACTCCATCCTAATGCATAGTCTGCAGTCTCTTCAGTTTCCAGATTATATTGTTGCTTGGATATCTCCATTTCTTTAATACAGGGAATTCTTTTGCGTCCATATTGGCGTTCATTCGGAGAGGTACAAACAAACGAGAGGTGCACCTCAAGGAGCTGTTCTTTCTCGTGTGCTCTTTAATATTCTGTTGAGCTCAATTCCTCTCCATCGCCATGTACGCACTTATGTCTCTGCGGACGACATTTCATTTTTTTGCGGCTGCGTCGGATATACATTCCCGGCATGTGCTGTTGCAATCATATCTGAGTACACTTGAGCACCGGCTGAGCAGCTTACACCTGAAGGTAAATGTTAGCAACTGCGCCAACCCTGTATTCTGCCTACAGAATCCTGTAGGGGTCTCTCTCACTCGCCAGTTTCAATAACTACCGCAGGCTAAATCCGTAAAATACCTACGGGTCATTTATGACGATGAACTCACCGGGCGACCCAACATTGATCATGTCGGGTTGAAAGGGGCTCGTGCTGTGGGCATGTTATGTTGATTATGTAGTCACCGGTACGGCATGCGAAGAGATGCGCTATTAACGATTTACAAAATATATGTCAGGCCAATTTTAGGATTCGGATCTGTGTTGTTTTCAGGCTCGGCTACATGCAAACTTCATCCTCTCGTCCTTTTGGAGAGGGAGGCATTTCGGATGCGCCTCGGTTTCCCAAAATTTGTGGCTACCATAGTGCTGTACCTTGAAGACCACATTATCCCTCTTTTATCTCGACCTCAATATTTAACTGCACAGACATACCTTAGAATATATGAATCTAATTTCCACAGTTCGCACAGCATTTTCTGTTGCCAGCCGACCTCCTTTTTAAGTGCCCTCTGGTCTCGTTTCCGTACCCCACAGGTAGTGTTTGTGCAAAGATTACTTGAGCGTTTAGATGTGAAAATTTATGACATATTTCCAGCGCAATACAAAAGGTCCGCTGTCCGAATTGTTTTCGACGATATTTTACCCCAAAATGCCGCACTTTTCCTACCCTGTACTAAATGGTCTACTGGAAGCTCATCTAATGACCCTGCCTACAAATATTGGAATAGCAACCGACGCATCACAATGAAATAAAAAGGCAGGTGTGGGAATATTATGCTCGCATTTAGACTAGTCCTTTTCACTGCGCCTTCCAGATTTCGACCCCCATTTTTCAAGCAGAGTTTCTGGCAGTAGTACTTGCTCTGCGAAAGCAAAACACCTCTATTACCGGAGTGGCAAAAATCACAGATTCTCCATCTTTGTTTTCGTCCCACGCGGCGCATGTTAACGGTCCCATTTTAAACACAGCCTTGTCCCTGCTTCCTTTGCACTTCAGTCTTGTTCATTTAGTGCGGGTTCCCGGTCATAGCAGTGACCCGGTTGATGAGATTGCTGATACTCTCGGAAAAGCTTCCCTAAGCGGCATCGTGTTGCCAAACATCCCGGCTACAGCATATATTACAGCATCTAGGTTTCGGCGACGTGCGTTTTTAAGCTTTCAAGACACAACACTTTTAACATCGGCAGATTACCAGCACCTCATATATTTTTGCATCAGGTAAGTTCGCCGATCTCGGCAGCTTGAAGTATCTCTGACGACGCTGTGCTGCCGTATCCGTCCTCTAAACTTCATATTTACACAGGTAGGGTTCGGCGCTCTGTCCCCTTTGTGCATGTTGGCGTGAGCCTGAATCTATAGATCATTTTTTACTCTATTTTCGCCGATACACATCGTTGAGAAGAAGGTTGCTGGAGGAGCCCTTGCGGGCTCTTGGCCTTAGCTTAAGCAGTCCGCTTTTGCTATCAGTTGGTGCCACCCCATATGGGTTCAGCCACAGATCTGTTTGTACCACTGTCCTAAATTTCCTGCTAGAATCTCACAATCTGCCATGCTAAGTGTTACAATACACTCTTTTCTATCGATTATTACATTTTGACTTAATTCTCCTTTAATCCCTCTCTTTATTATCATTATTATTACTAATTTTGAAATCAAAACTCTGATCCGTTTTCTGTTCATGAGGAAGAATCCTCCGGTGTTGCGTTCCCGTGTGCTTTTCTTTTTATTACCCGAGTATAAGTGAATAGCCACCCGATTCTTGGCCGATACTTCACTGTGCGTATGCGCCATCTTTTCAGAGGCTAACAACAACAACGACGACTGAAAGAGGAGGTCAACGCAGCGATGCCTCTAGCCTTTCTATCGATGCGACGAAGATGATCGGCCACGTGAGCCCGTCTAATCGGTTCTCTGTTTCTCTCTCCCCCGAGCGGCTGCATCTCGTAAGCGAAGTGCCCGATGAGAGATTCCGTCCAAGATTCTCTCTGTGGAAAGCAGGGGAAAAAAGTAAACCAAAAAAACCAGCGCGCATATGTGGTGCAGTAGCTGCCATTTTATTACCATTTTCAGCCTTTTCAAGAAAAAAGATAAAAAATACAAATAAATATAGGAGAGAAGCTGGACAAGCATAGATTTTCCAGGCTTAAAGTTAATGCAAAATAAATAAAAATGGGGTTCGCCACACTCAAGGGTCACACAAGTCCCGGTTGTACTTGCCGCCGTGCGAGGGGCCCATCGACGTGGTAGACACAGAGGAATGGTGGCCGACGAAGACCTCCCACCAGCGAGAGTACCTCCGGCGACAACGCGTGAAGCGCGAACCATCAGCTTCATGAACTGCCATCGCAGACAAGGTTGGTGCTAAGAGCACCGCGCTGCAGCGAGAGCGCAGGTAGAGGCAGCGCGAAGCAGCTACCGCCACCTCCTCCGCCAGCTCACGCCGATTGTTTAGCTGAGCTGTGTAGGCAATTTTTTTAATAAGCTTAGGAGGGAATTAGACTAGACCATTCTAAATGGGCCTGCTTATAAAGCCAATACTTCTGCGCACTTAAATCGATATCTGTAAAGCCACTGCCGGAATATTCAAAGCTATATGTAGCCACCAGATAATGCTTTTGTCGCGGAAAAAGGCCACCGCCCTTGAAAATAGGGTGAGGTGTAGCTCAATCAAAAAAAGCGCCATTTGGTACGGACCCTTGCGTGCTTTCTTCAGCATAGTTTATAATATTAAGTAAATATGTTCAGATCTACTCCAGGCATTTTTAATTAGGAATCATCTGCTCTTTCCGCACCATTTCTTTTTTGTCGGGCCGCGTCTGTAAAACTGCTATTCTTGTCATTTTTTATCGTGATGATGTTTTCTGATTGATTTTCTATCTCTATTACGTTCTTCACCGTTGTTTGATGTTGCCTGTAAAAGTGGCAGGTTGGGGAACAGCACTTTGATCTGGGCAACCCTTTTTGCTGGAATAAATGTTCTTGCCTCTGACATGCCAGAACACTTTTTTTTGGACTTTGTGTCACAAAGGTGAGAAAATGTGCTTTGTGGACTAACGCGAACGCGTGCAAAATCCAGCGTCACTTTTCTCTCCGTGCCTGCCATGCACCAGACGCAAAAATTTTATCGAGCACACCTTCACCGAAGAGGTTAAATTCTTTATTTCAGTGTTCATTGCTAGGATATATTCGTTATGATCATCACCATCATCATTATTATCATCATCGTCAGCCTGACGACGCATACTCCAGGGCAAAGGCCTCTCCCTTGTCTCTCCAATTAACCTGGTCCTTTGCCAGCTGCGCCCACCCTATGCCCGGAAACTCCTTAATCTCATCTAGCCACCTAAATTTTCGCCGCCCCCTGCTACGCCTGCCTCCTCTTGGAAACCACTAGGTTTACCTTAAAGACCAGCGGTTGTCTTGATATCGCATTACATGCCCTGCCCATTCGTATTTCTTTCTCTTTATTTTGACTAGGATGTCATTAACCAGCTTTTGTTCCCTCAACTACTTTGCCCGATTCCGGTCTTTTAACGTTACACCTATCATTTTTCTTGCCATGGCTCGCTGCGTTTTCCTTAATTTGATCCGAACCCCTTTCGCTAGCCTCCACGTTTATGCCCCTTAGGTGAGCACTGCTAAGATACAGCTGTTGTATGCTTTTCTCTTGAGGAATATTGGTAACTGCCATTCATGATCTGAAAGAGCCTGCCATATTCGCTCCACCCCCATTATTATTATTCTAGTTATTTCCCTCTCACGATCTGGAGCAGCGGTCACTACATGCCCTAAGTAGACATATTCCTTTACCACTTTCAGTACCTCGCCACCAGTTGTGAGCTGCTGTTCCCTTTCTAGGCGGTTGAAAATTACATTAGTAAGCTTTCGTAATTTATTGGTGGAGTATGGTAATTCGCATTCTCAGCTTTTGGCTGCGTATATATATTCTATTCTATTGAAAGGCGTCCATCGCACGGAAAGCCTAGAAATGCTCTCTAGGAAGTACAGAATAAAGCAGACAGATTAACTCCGTCATCGTACGCCATCACAGCGTGGCAGCACCGAAGCACACCTTGAACCTTTAACCACTTGCAACGCGTAGAAGGTTTTCTCTGTTTTCATCCCAACATGCGTTATACCTTAGCATCCATCCATTGTCCTGGAATCAAATCTTCCCTCCGCTTCATAGCCTGACTGGCCTAGATCATGCGCAGGAAAGCCCGCACGATTTTCGGTCGCAGAGTAAAATATGCATACTCACGGCTGGTGTTGCCAGTAAGTGAATAAACACATTGCCAACAAATATCTTCAACCACAATGAATCATCGTTTTTGCAAACAGCTTTATTAAAACAGAGATAAGGTGTCATAGCGCTTTCTCCCTTTGAGAGTGATAAATGCCGTTACATTTCTGCCGCTGCCATTTGATGTTGTTTATGCTGTGTTGTTATGCTATGCTAAACGATACCAGAACTTTCTTTTTTGTACCGACCTGTTTAACAAGTTTTCATTCTGTTGCGTTCGGTTGTTAACTTGACTTTGCCTACTGTATCTCTCTACCATTTGATCTCGTGTTGGTGCCGATTTGCAAACGTTTCTGCCCTCTGTAATGGAAAGATGCATACTAAGTGTTTCGTCTAAGACTGCAATTATTAAGTCGTCGATTTCGGTTTACGTGCAACAGCAGTCACTCGAGCGATATATTGAAGGCTTTTTGCGCCCCTTCAAATTTTTACGCTGTTGAGACACATGTGCTTATTAAAACCTCCCCACCACACATTTGAGTCCTCGCGTCATTGTTTCTCTGTGCCGACGACACAGGCACAGATTAGTCCACTAAGCAATATGGCTACCCGCGGACAGCGTTCTGTGGAGCGGTGTATGGCGCATAATTCTATACCCTCTACCCGCCAGGGGGTAAGCTTCAAAATATGTAGCCCTCGATAAGTTCGCGCTGTCGGAATCATGTTCGCGACATCTGGGCTACATACCTTGGTACCAGGCTGTGCATAACCAGGAGGAGGACGACGGCAACCGCAAGATAACGCTGCATTTCTTTATTCTTTCAATGATTCTTTTGATATCCTGTAACGATACCGAAAAATGTTCTAAGCAGGGCACATTTCAACATGGGACAAAATATTCGCACTTCGTGTTCTACTATGGTTGAGCAATCGATCGCAACAATTATTCGCCCAAGTTAACAGGGCAGCGTAACATGCAGATAGGACGGATAGGTACATAGTTGCTCTGCCTGAACTTCCCAAGGCAGCCCTAAAAATATATCTTTTAAAATCGCCGCGACCAAATACTCAAGCAGCTCAGCTTGCGTGAAATCCCTAGCTGGTAATTGTTCTATCACTCTTCATGTACAGGGCGATGGTTGCTGCGAACTCTCTAAGGAAAACTTAGAGCGTTTACATATGCTTTTCTACGCCCTGATTACGCTTTGAATTTATGGGCGTGAATGTGTTCAGTGTATCAAATAGTGTTTTGCAATCTATGAAAACTATGTACGTTGGCGTGTTTTATCATTTACATTTCTCTGCAACTTAATTGTTGAAGTCAGTAGTCTATTTTCGATTACGTTTCCCGAAAGCTAGCCACTTTTGCTTATGTGTCAATTATTCGAGGAATTTTCTGTTTATGGCGAAACTGATCCAAGTTCATTTCTTACTGTTCCGCCTTAACAGCTTGAAGTTCATTTCTACAGTTACGGCTTATATCACAAGTTATTTGTAGGGGAATGGAAGCTATGAGCACGAGGATGTCAGGACACTGACAACTCCCAGAGGCGTGCTGTCCTCGCTCGATCGTTAGTTAAAGAAGTCTGTAAGCCGACGCGCCGCGCCGCCCCAATAGCTTCTGCTTCAATACGAACACATTGTGAAAAAGTTAAGTAACGCGGACGACGAAATGGGGCCTTCCCCTCGCACTTTTCACGTTCTTCCACGGATTCTGAACACCACGGCGAGTCCGTTGCTGGCAGGGTTCCTCGATCCCAGAGTCGGTTTTGAATTTTGATCTCACGCAAGAATTAGGTGACTGCTTGGAGCGTTTGGTGGTTTTATGCCGAGGTATTTCGGTTTTGCTTATCTGACCGTGTGCCTCAGATTAGAGCTGTAGACACCACTCGTTTATCTATCCATCCGTGTTCCTAGTTAGTTTATGTGGCTAAAATTCTCGGAACAATATAGCAAGCTACCAGATTTACACTCATGATTGGTAACGAGGCATTACAAGATGTGGATTAGCTTAATCCTTGCGCTATAAATATGTACTATCGGGGAGAAAAGTAGCATACTCCAGCAGCCAGAAGTGGAGCAGCGGAAAACTGCATCGTAACGCCGTGTAAAGCACTAAACAATGAAACGAGTGAAGCGACATGCCTGTAAATAATAAAGGGCTCCCATTGGCGGTCTCGATCCCAGATGACGCCTGTAGATGGCCTTACGATGCAGCTTTTTGTTGCTTCGGCTCCCGCAGCATGGAGTATACCACTTTTATCCTCGATAGTACGTAAGTCAGCCACAGGAACACATTGGCTCCAGAGGACTAAGAAATCAGGAGCGACTACACCGCAGTTGAGCATAAGTATTTCGTTAGGGGCGGAGGGGAAAAAGCGGAGACGGCCAGATGTCTTGTACGTTCAGTACTTCAATCCGGAATACTATTCAAGGCTCAGTTCAACCGACTGACGAGAGCGCAGTGGGGGCGCTTGAAAACACGGATAGGAACTAAATGTGCACCATCATAGCCTTGCCAAAACTGATACCCACCCCGATCCTCCAGGAATATGCACAGTTGAACTAACTGACGCAACTTATTGAACAGCGAGAGGCAACAAGAAATCTCAAAAGGAAGTATCTTACGCCCATGGCAGCTTTATACAGTGAGGTGAAAGCACAGTAACCGAAAATATAGACCCCCCTCCATACACGACATTAAGCACCAACAAGTTGAACAGGCTCTATTGCAAATTAAAGCTTACAGATCGAGCGGTGGCTGATATAAGTCTCGGAACGGGTAAAGCTTATCGGGTGCATGGGTCATAGAAAAGGGCAGGAGAACATCTTCTACAAGCCCCACCCATTCTGCTTTATTCACACATCCTGACTACGTCTCCGGCCTCACGGCTTCACTTGTGATGGACCATTACAGTAATCGTGATGCAGTGGAGTCTATAAAAACATCGCTTCTGAAGAGAAGCCTGTTTATACACGGACTCCTTAGCTGATATTAAACAACTCAAATGAGTTACAAAGTCACCAAGCATCACTCAAGAGGTACATGCTCTGAACAGAAAAATGAATAAACAAATACAGATACATTAGACACAAGATACTCAGAACCTTCACCAGAGGAAGGCAGATGTCCGTACCAATCAAAGCCCAAGTAGGAATGCGTTGCCAACAAGCCTCCCTTTTGGTCTACACTCTGCTCTTCCCATCTTGTCGCCCTGTCTAATTAGTGTGCTTTGATTCCCCCGCGCACTCCTCCCTCATAAATTAATGAAATTGGAGGTGGTATTACATAGAAGGATAAGGACTGGGGCCGCCCTTACGCTGTTGATAATAAGCCGATAGGGTTCTCAAGATGATGCAGTGCTGAGCACATGTATCAAGTTTTCCATGCCAGCCGCTCAGATGGGTCTTCACCACCTTTTGTGGACTTGCCCAGAAAAGTTGGGCTCCGGAAGAACGCGGTTACTGAAAGTTGGACTGATGGCTGCAAGATAGGAAGAATTGTCCACGCGTCTTATGGAGAATGCTAACATCCGGAGCCTGCTAAGCTCCCTGGATGAGAACAGGCTCTACGACCTACTCTAGGTTCCTGTTCTTATGCCACATAGCAAATAATCGAATAATAAAAAAGAGACCTGGTCGCTGGGACGGATCTTTCAGCGTAGCACAGGGTGTAGCCAGCACCAGCTGGGAGAGCAACTTCGCCATCAGGCGAAGCGTATGCTTGACGCATGCCAGTAGCGGAAACGGCTACAGTTGGCGCACTGCAGCTGCAATTATTCCACCTGCGTCATATAGTCCAAAACATGGTCATCGGCAGTACTCTGCGAGAGCCGGAAGCTGTGCGTAAGTCCACGCTTCTTCTCTATTGTGATCCTGTGACATCACTATTTACCTTCTCACCTTGTAAATGTTTTTTATTTACTGCAACAGTCCCTGTCCTAAGTCAGGCTACAGTTACAGTCCAGACCTCAAGCCAAACGCACACATCGTTTCTTATGTGTTTCTTTGCACAAAAACTTCACTGCAGACCATCTTAAAGCTGCCTCGTAAAGAGGCGCCGAAAACCACGCGAAGCTAAAATATTCCTTTTGCCCCATTCATTTTCAAAAACAAGGTTTTGTTTACTGCACTACGCATATGACGTAGTGGTTGCTTAAAACGAAAACTTCGACAGAGTGGCGATGGCTGTCTGAATATTCGTATTATCGCCATTTAGGCAGTCAGTTTACCGCGCGTAAAACCCCTGCCGAAATGGCCGAAAAGGAAGCCTTAATTGCCGAAAAAGAAGCGACTGCTTTAGGAACGCTTGCATCTGTAGCATTCGGGGTAGCGGCCAATTCCACACGTTAAGCAACCTCTTGGCCCATAAATCTGTGCAGTTATACCGGCAACGCAGGAAAAGTGGCAACACACGAAAAACAATCACCTTTTATATCAGCGTCCCGAAGCAGGGCCTTAAAAGCAATTTACAAATGTGGCAAGCACTCCCCTATGCTGGGTAACGACGGAAGCTTTGGCATGCAGCTTTTTTTATGTAATGTGTTTTTATGTTCATGAGTTCATGAGACTGAACTTCCTACAGTGGTGAGAACAATGGATTTGCGCAAGTAACCGACTACAGCATTGCATGACACTAGAACCAGACAAATATTTCCTACCAACCATTGCTTGATGAGCCATCATTAACACGCAAGATTTTGAATTACATTTAATTCTAGTTTCGGGCGTGTCCGTGAAACGCACTGCCGCTTCTCCATTTCGCAGCTCACGTAATCAGACACTTGCTATTTTTTCTCCCGCCACCGTAATTCAGCTGTACGGATGGTCGGGCGTCTTGGCGCATTTCGTTTCAGCGATAAATGCGCGCAATTTTGCCAGTCTCATCTTATATTTTGGCTATATAGTTTTGGAACTCATCTTGCAAATTTAAATGTTTGAATTGGTCCCACAATGGGTTTTCAATTTAGTATGAGCTCAGGCCCAGTGGCATTGTGGAGGACAGCATGCAGCATAGGAGCCATACGGATGCGAATAAGATTGTGGACGAGTGTAAAATCTATGGATTTCTTGCCCATGCTGCTATTTTGTGAAGTGCTGCAGACGAATATGTTCAAGCGTAATTGTGCTGACCGATGTACACTGCCAATACTCACCAAAAGGACTGAAACGTGATCTATAACGGAACAGTGCGATGTATACGAAGAAGATTGCAGCGAAGATTAAAAGCTGAATGATAACTGCTCAGAACCAAAGTGGAATACTAAATAGCCAAAAAGCCCAAGCTTTCATTCGTGTTCAAATTAGGTCAACAAGTGAAATTGAGCAAGTTATATAATTCCTAGAACATGCAATAAGTGGTCTCTTTTAGCAAAGTAGACAACGCTAAAGAATTTTAACTATGTTCTGCATAAAGGAACTCGGAGTGAGGAGAGCAAATAGGGATTATGCAGTGAAAGTGTGCTCGTAACTTACGCAGAAATCAGCTGAGCGGATGTCAGTAAAAAGGATTATTTCCCCCAGCAAATAATACTATCTGCTGCTGGTAATGAGGAGAGTGGTGATATCTGGGATGAAATAAGGTGATTCAATGCCCGGCGTAGTAAACAGCCACAGTGAGAGGATAACGTCACGATCACCCTATTAAAATATTGTAAATGAGCCGTCACGTGTAATTGTAAAATTAAGGAGCGTAATTACACGGAAAATATGCAGAAACTCGTTACCTTTCATTGCGCTTTCTGCATGGTCTCTACTCTATTTTTGTATTGCTCCGTTTTGATTTCTTTGTAATACGTAAGGTGCCATATGTGGTCCATATGACTGCTTTGTCCATAAAGGGCATTCAAAATTGTGCTTTACGGATGTTATTCGAAAAATCCGAAGAGCAGTACACACAAGTCATTTTTGCAAACCGGTTATACCGCCAGACGAAGAGGAAGTATGCAAAAAATTGTCAGTATAAACTCACAAACGAACAGAAATATGTTAATTACCTTTTTATTCACGGCATTTAGGGTGTGGGTTTAAAATTCAAAATTGAGAGACAGTGAAATTTGAAAATAAGTTTAGTTTGTAGAGCATTCGAAACGTTACGTATGCACTGAGGCATCCATCTTCATCCCTATCCGTGTAATTACGCGTGCAAGACAGCAAATCTCGACATGAAGTCCTCTCTAATGTGACGTAGTTGTTATTTAAGTTAATTTAGTTTAATTTATGGGGGTTTAACGTCCCAAAGCGACTCAGGCTATGAGAGACGCAGTAGTGAAGGGCTCCAGAAATTTCAACCACACGGGTCGAAATTGTAGTCGACAACGGACCACCGGTTGCCCGCACCAAGAAGGTGGCTTCGGTGAACTGGGAGGCTTTCCGAAATGGCCGCACGGGGCAGGAGGAAGGCATAAGCAACATTGATGACTGGAGTAAAAATGTCCTTCAGTCGGTCCGCGAGGCAACCGAGGAGGTAGAGGTTGACGAAGAAGTCCAGGGAGTAGATCGTCACATGGTCCGTCTCTGGCGCAAGAAGAAGGATCTTGAAACGCGGATCGCGCACAAGAGGGGGAACAGGAACTTGCGAAGACAATTGGCCTTGCTTAACAAGGAAATCGAAGAGTACGCGCTCGTTTTAACAAGGCAAAACTGGAACAACATTTGCGACCAACTGGACCGAAATATCGGGAAGGCAGGTACGTGGCACTTGCTTCGGCATCTTCTAGATCCGGACAAGTCCAAACTGGAGGCCAGGCAACAACTTCACCGGCTAGTACATTCATTTGACGGGACCACGGATACGCTCATATCCCAAGTCCGGGACCGGTACTTGAGCTGCGCGACGGGTACAGCTGAACCGCTACCAGATTACGGGGGGCAGAAAAACCCGGACTTAGATAAACCGATAACGGTTGCCGAAGTCCGGGCAGAAATAAACAGATTGAGGACCAGGACTGCCGTGGGTCCGGACAAGGTCAGCAACCGAATTCTAAGAAATTTGGACGACACGTCGATCCGACATCTCGCTGCCTTTATGCAGGAGTGTTGGGAAGCCGGTCGACTGCCGACAGCATGGAAGGACGCGAACCTTGTGTTCCTCCCGAAGCCGGGAAAACAGCCGGGTTTCGAGCACCTGCGTCCCATTTCGCTCACGTCGTGCGTGGGCAAACTGATGGAACATGTGATTCAGACCCGGCTGAGCCGATTTTTTGAGGACAAGTGTTTATATCCAAATACCATGATTGGATTTAGACCGCATTTGTCGGCATGTGATGTCATGCTGCAGCTAAAAGAACAGATAATAGAAAATCCAACGCTAGACACCAGGGTGATCGTTGGTCTAGACGTGTCGAAAGCTTTCGACAACGTAAAGCACTCGGCCATTCTGGAGGGTCTGGCTGCGTTAGACGTGGGTGTTCGTACCTACAACTACATACGCGATTTCCTTACAAACAGAACGGCATCTATAAGCATGGGGGGTAACACACTGACGGGTATTCAACTGGGCAACAAGGGCACACCGCAGGGATCGGTGTTGTCCCCGACCCTGTTTAATATCGCCATGCTTGGCCTCCCCGCACAACTGGACAAAATTCCGGGGCTGAACCATACGTTGTACGCAGATGACCTGACTCTGTGGATGTGCAGGGGCAGTGATAGCCAAATTGAACTGACGCTTCAAAGAGCTATAGATGTAACAGAAAAATACTTAGAACCAATCGGTCTCAGGTGCTCGGCCGAGAAATCGGAAGCGCTATTTCTCGTGCCCATGCGGTCGCCACAGCGTCGGCGCATAAAGCAGGACGGACCGTATAACGCGGGAATCACACTCAGGGTCAACGGTAATGTAATTCCAGCGGTGGAAAGCATTACGGTTCTAGGATTACGAATTCAGGCGAACGGCAGGAACTCGGAAACGATTCAGAGACTCGAGGCTAGCACCAGTCAAACTTGCCGACTCCTAAAACGAATCGCTAACAAACATGCGGGTATGAAAGAAGCTAACCTCCTTAGGCTAGTGCAATCTTTTATAATCAGCAGGATAGTCTACGTGGCACCTTATTTGCGGCTTTACCAGGCGGAAAAGGACAAACTGTATGTTTTAATCCGTAAAGGGATAAAAACAGCGCTAGGTTTACCACCCTGTGCGCCAACAAAAAAGATTTTGAGTCTAGGGGTTTCGAATACCCTCGAAGAGCTCATTGAGGCTGCAAGGACCTCGCAGTATCAGAGACTTTTACGCAGTCGTCCTGGTCGCAGCATTCTGGAGAAGCTGGGGCACGAGCCTCGAGCGTGCTCGAGACGTACGGACCCGGTTCCTAGACAGGTTAGGGACAAATTAAAGATACCCCCACTCCCCAAAAACATGCATCCCATCTACCATGAGAGCCGGAGGAAGGAAAGAGCAGTAGCGTTGCAAGCCCGCTTTCAGGGCAGACAGGATGTCTTGTATACGGATGCCGCACAATGCACAAGCAGTTCGGGGCACATTTCGGTAGCCACTAGGGAAAACGGAGGCCCGGTAGCGTGCTGCAGCACCAGACACTCGACAGTAACGGAGGCGGAAGAGTTGGCCATTGCGCTGGCTCTAACTCAACAACAGGTTAAAATTATCGTGAGTGACTCAAAATCAGCAATTAGAAACTTTGACGCGGGCTGCATTTCAGCTACAGCAGCACGAGTGTTGGCCGGCAGTCCACCACCGTCAGAACTGGTAGCGCTCATCTGGACACCCGCGCACCAAGGGTTGAGGGGAAACGAGAAAGCGCACGCACTGGCCCGAGGATTAGCTACTTTCCGGGATCCCAGTGGCGTCTTGTGCACAACCCCTTCCCCCTCGCGCGATGAGGGGCTCCTACAGTTCGAAGACGACCTTAACACGTATCAGGAAATCCTAAACCATTACAAATTAGGCCGAGCGGTACTTCCAAAAGCAAGTAATCAGCTAACCAAAAACGAAGAGGTTGCGTGGCGCAAGCTCCAAACCGGAGTATTCCCTAACCCTCAGCTTTATAGCAAGTGGCACCCTGAGATTTTCAGCCCCAGGTGCAAACGTTGCGACGGCATAGCGGACATGATCCATATGGTATGGACATGTCCGAGCTTTGGACAACTTGACCGAACAGATGAGTCCTGGGAGGCACTGCTTCACAACGAGGACGAAACTAAACAACGTGAAGTCATCCGTCTCGCCCTTGCCGCTGCTGAGATCCAAGAGATCCCGGTCGACGGCTGAGGGGGAGGACATGGCTGGGACCGAGCGGCGCCTCGAATACCCATCATCCTTTTGACGGGTGCTAATAAATGTTATTTCTCTCTCTCTCTCTCAACCACACGGGCACTAGAATTTCGCCTCCATCGAAATTCCACCACCACGGTCGGGACCGAACCCGCGTCTTTCGGGCCAGCTGCCGAGCGCCATAACCACTCGGCCACCGCGGCGGCTGCACTTGTTTGGTCGCCTGGCTAAATGCGCTCTTACCGGCGACGGTTATAAATATTTGCTCCGGTCCAGCAGTGTGGTATCGCTCCGCTTGCCGCATGAGATTCAAAGCGGGACCACGTCTTATCACCCATTCTAACAAAACAATACTTAAACAAAGAGCGCTGTCCCAGTGCCACCGACACAGTGATTCTGCGGTTTCACTAGCTAAGAACGAAAGGTTACCACAGTCGCCTGCAACTCCACATCCTTGTCAGGCTGGAGGCCACATGCAACAGCCGCGTCGCACCTGGAAGCAGCCTCATGCTGGTTGCCGTGGTCTCGCGTGCGTAATTACTCGTTTTGCGGAGAATGAAATTTTTCTCGCTCAGCGCCCGCTTGGCACTCATGACTCATTTAGAAGAAAAATTAACCTTTGTGTACTGCTCTTGATATATGTTTCTAATTCGCAAAGCCTAATATCGAACACTCTGCACATTCAGCAAACTATGGAGGTAACTCATGTACACGTAAGATATACATATGAAAGAAGCCAAGAGTCATTGAAACGAACCAAGCATAAGCGGACGCCGCTTATTTTTTGTGGTTTTGGTAGATGGGAAGTTACTGCGCTTTTTTTATCTGACGGATAGTTTCTTACGAAGGCGAAGAAAAACAACCAAAAGCCCCTGGGGCAAACCGTGTTGACGATGTCTACATTTCGCTACCGTTCTCAACCAATGCAACAGTGGCACGGGCTTTTCAACCAACTGTCGAGTGTTGTTCTGTTGTGTACAGCCAGTCTATGAGAGGGTTCACCAGCGCCACGCTCGTCCATGGCGGGGGATGTAGTACGTCCTGTATTACTGCAGGTGCCACGTGAAGCGTGTTCAAACGCTGAGGGCGGCAGCTGTCCGATACCCTCTTATGTTACTATGGCGTGAAGACTGCCGGAACCGTGGCCCTCGGTGTTGAGCAGACAAGGGAAGGGAAATAAGGGGCATCTTCGGCAGAATGCGGAGTTCTTTCGTTTTGGTTCTACCCACTCGCTGTTTTTTTTTTTTGGGGGGGGGGGGGGGCGAAAGCACTATTTCTCGTGATCAATCCGGCTCACCGAGTTTGTGTGAAGCTTGACTTTGAGGGTCACTTTGACCAAGCCATAACTAAATAAAGAAAATCAATATTCTCGTACTGTGATTGCAGCCCGCGCTGACGCCAACAGATCATCTTGGCTGGCCACTGCACGAGAGCACTACGCTATTCACCGCAGCTGATCACGCCTCGTGTTAAACTGCAGTACACTCTCTCGCTGTGCATTGCACATCGTCATCTTCATCAATTAATACTGCTATTGAACTAATATCGTCTCCAAACGTGCCTGCTACCCAGCAAACTACAACCAAGAGCCAACTAGGCTAAACGCATGCTTTTGCACGTCTATTCGGTAAACTACGTTAAAAACATCAACACTTTTTCTTCTATTTTTTTAATCAAGTTATTGACAGATAAAAAAGAATTACTGTAAATTTTCCTTTTATGCAAATCGCAGAATAAGAACAAAGTATGTCATCCATATAGTTAAATGGGCTTCATTCCTTTAACAACGTTCGCACGTGAAAAATACGGAGAACTAACGTGATAACCGAAACTGTCATATGAATGCTTCAAAGTGACTGCTTAACGACGACATTATCGTGGACTTCTTCAGCACACCGGAAGTTTAGCCAGTTTAAGTAAGGTCGTCAGAAGAGCTACTTCACTAGAACGTTGTAAGGCGCTTGTACAGAACACCGAAATCTTACCTATAGGTGATATGCACCCCAAAATATCTAACAAGTGCATTGGAATCAACCCAGAGCGGTGCCTCCAGTTTTGTTCATAATGCATTCTCACTGTCCATCAGCGTTTCATTTTTGTAAATAAATTCAAGTCTCGAAAGCCTCGAATACAGTCAAACCCGGATATATCGAACTCGTAAAAAAACGGGAATCACTTCGATATATCGTGTAATTCGAAATACAACTTTTAACAAATTTGGCAATGTACAAACCGCACCTCAGTAAAAAGCATTCTTTATTTGATAAAAACATGTACGGTGGGACTATTAATGCGAGAAATAGTCGTTGATCTTCTTCTGCTTTTTGATTTTGAAAGCATTATTAAGCATGCACTTCTCAACGTTATCGAGCGACTGAGAACAGCTGAGCCCACAGCCTTCTATTGACTCACAGTGACGGCGAACAACGCTCAGCGCGTTAAGTGCGTCGGAACACGATGGCGGGTACGAACTCGTCGTATCCTGACAGTTACTGTCGCCGGCGGCATCCCTAGTGAGGTCGGCAATGATGTCTTCGTCAGCGAGCTCTCCGGTTGTCGGAACATCGTCGTCGACGGAGACGAAGTCTGTTGCTGCAGTCCCATCACAAACAGCACCCGGGAACTCGGCAAGCTGGCTAAACAACTCATCAAGTTCCTCCAGCGGTTCACCGCTATCCAGGGGTTCATGGTGATTGTTTGATGAGCTCGCGCCAGCCTCGCCGGAAGCAGAGAGTCCACAATGACGGAAGCAGTTCTGAATTGTTTCTTGTTTGACGTCGTTCCATGACTCATTCAGCATGGTTATTGCTCCCAGGAGGTCAATTTTCAGCTCCCGGCCAGTGCGGAGGTTTAGCAAAAGCCTCTGCACAAGTCGCTTTCTGTAGCCTGCCTTCAGTGCACGAATGACACCTTGGTCTAAAGGCTGCAGCACCGACGTTGTGTTCGGCGGAAGAAAACGAAGCTCGATGTTGCTGACGCTGACGTTGCAATGGTGGGCAGAGCAGTTATCAACCAGTAAGCAGACCTTTCTGCCTTGGCTTACCAGGTCGTCGTCCCAGGACTTGAGCCACTTGCCAAAAAGTTCGCTTGTCATCCAAGCTTTCCCATTCGATCTGTAAGACACCGGGACAGAAAGTGCGTTCTTTAGGCACCGCGGTGATTTGCTCTTTCCTATTACGAGCGGTCGAAGCTTGGTTGACCCGTCGACGTTGGTGGCGAGCAACACGGATATTCTGGCTTTATTGACCTTCCCGCCGTGGGACTTGTCATCACGACAGGCCAGCGTTCTGTTCGGAAGCATTTGCCAGAATAAAGCAGTCTCATCGGCGTTGAATATATCACGAGGATGGTACCTTGTTTTAATGTCGTTCCAATTTTCATCAATCCACTTTTGCACGCTGCCGAGATCTACAGCGCGGCTTTCACCGGTGACAGCACGGCCGACAATGCCGTGACGCTCTTTAAACCGCTGCAGCCAGCCTGAGCCGCCTCTGAAGTCGTGTCTGTTCAGCATGAAAGCGAAATCCTTTGCTTTCTGTTCGATCATTGGGCCAGAAACGGGGATGTTTTGCGACCTAACGTCAACAAACCACTTATACACTGCAGCCTCTACGTCTTCAAATGCAGCCGTCTGTACTCGTCGAGCGCTGGTGGTAGCAGCAGGCCTCTTGTCCGCCTTAGCCCTAATGTCGGCCTTATTTTTCAAAATCGTACTCAGCGTGCTTCTGGGGATGCTGTACGCTGCGGCGACATCCGACTTCTTTTCTCCGCGCTCAACTCTTCTGATGATCTCCAGCTTTGAAGATATGGTTAGGTTCTGTCGCTTCACAGCAGCCATCTTTCACGAAGCGGACGAGCTCACCGCTCCCACAAAGCAACGAAGCACACGGAACAAAGCAGTCGCAATGGCAGTCGCGCGAGTCACATACCAGAATGCAGGCGCACGTGGCTGCGAGTAAACAGAGTGCGCGGTCGAACCACTTCTGCTAGGGGTGGCTGGGTGGCTGTCTGAGGGAGCGAGAGCAGCGCTGGGACTCTATTTATAGCAGCGCCGTGCGAGCGCTGTTGGGCTAAACCACTTTGGCCAAGTGGGGGGGGGGGGGGGGGATGGATGTTGGCGCAGCTCGCCCGGCCGCCACGCGGGAAAGCCAACTTCTGGAGCAGTTTTGCGCGGCTTGAAGTTCGATATATCAAGCGCGGCTGCTATTTTTGTTCGATATATTAGTATTTTTTGCTATATATTCTCATTTTAGCAATACAATGTTCATAAATTGTTCGATATACGGGGTAATTCGATGTAAACGGGTTCGATATAGTCGGGTTTGACTGTATCGTCTCCGCATCGCCAGCCTGCCTACTTCACAAGAATTTTCACTGCTCACTCAATACGGCCTCTTACATTGAGTATCTCACCGACATATCTCAACACTGCTCATCCATTTCGGATCACCTGGACACTTGCCTGCTCTGCAAATTTTTTAGGATCATTTTTTCACGAGCATTTGTGAAATGGAATGCCTTTCCCCACTAAGTCGCCGCCATCGCAGGCCCATCTGCTTTGTTTTATGTTGTCAGCAATCAGATCCAAAGGCAAAATAACTCTAGCGATTTTCGTCAAAAATCTTACTCCATTACTTATTTAATACAACACGAAGGGGTTTTTAAGGAATTAAAACTGAATTGAAGTAAGGAGCTTGAACGTATGCCACCAGGAACTCCTTATTTCAACCGCACCTGCAGCTTAGATACACATTTTGAATGCCTGCATTCCTGCAACTTGCATGCAGCCTGCTCGATTATGTATATCTTCTCTTAATAAAGCGCCCTTTTTGATAACATTTCAATCGGCAGCAAATAAAAGCTTCAAATGCGATGGAAGCTTTTAAAAGCACTACACAATCAATTGTAGCTGAAATTATCGGGAGTGCCTTTAAGCACTTTACTTCTTCGTAGCTTCATCACGGCTAACACTAGGAACTGTGCTGAAACGCGGTTTTAATTAATAGAAACAATTAGACAACTTACCAATACTTTCACTGCCCAACTATGCAAAATGTAAAATGCGTTTTGTGTGTTTCAATGAAAAACCAAGTTACTCGCACTCATGGTGCAAATAACCAACAGAAACGCAGTTGGTTTAAAGGTGGCGGCTCTATGCACGAGCAGAGCCTCCTGCTAGAGTAATGCGGTCATCACATACGCGCGTATTTGATTGTGCGCAGTGTCTTGAATAGTAGGGCAACGACAGCATTTGCTCAGTTTGCTTCTATTATTGAGACACAGGTCCCGAAATATAAAAAAAAACTTGGCACAGCAGAATTTATCAGCTAAAGTCTCGATCTGGCCCTATTTAAGGTATAAATTATTTCCAAATAGCGTATGCTTGGGCGGGGTTGGGGCAAAAGAAAAGTAGAGATTACCGGCAGCTCAGTTTTCATTGTTTGGTTGAGCGGAGAACTTCGCATGTGAATGTCAAAAAACGGCACTCTGCTCTTTGCCCTATCCATGGGGCAGAACAAGATATAGCACAAATTTTTATGAACTGCCTTCAGCGGAACCAAACCGTTTGTGATACCTAACAGAATTGATATGATTTTATACTTGAACTCCCTTTCTTAAGAAAATTTCACCTTACGCCAAGCTGCGAATTTTTAAAAACTTTTTCAGCTTTTTGTTCGATGTGATTCAAATTCACAGCCTTTCAGAGGAAAGCAAATAGAAAAAAAAACTGTCTCCTTTTGATGGGCTGCAACAAACTTTTGCGTAGTTTTCGCACACTTGATTAAAAGAGGTACTGTTAAGGCTACTTGATTTTTAGTTCAAACCTAGGCTTTTATCGGTAGCCAAGTGAGGCTGGTGGGTCCGATGCCCCAGTTGTTAACATTATGTCTGTGTCACACTTATAGGGAACCCGGGAGCGTGTTGCTGCCATGCTTCTACGAACAATGTCCCGAACAGCCGGTGAGAATGGGCGCCACTAGGCACATGTGCGGAAAGAGGAGCCGGTCATGCTTATTGCCCACACGCTTTTCACGCCGTTTCTCCCCGGCTGTCGGCAGCTACGCATCAACAAACGCTGCTTCGCTCCTGGCTTTCGTTCAGGTGTGAAACTGCCTCTACATCCTATAATTTCGTTGCTTTCAGTTTTCCGACACATTTGTCATTAGCGTACGTGCACTGCATTTTTCGTCTTTACGGCAGCTATGCAAAACGCAATGCCTAACCACCCACATATTCTCAGTAACACGGAATACAAAAATGAATGAAAACACCCTTGAAAACGTGCCTACGTGAATGCCGCAGGGTCGGTAGTTTTACTCTTTCCCTCAAATGTGTTTTGTAATTTAAATTCGGGTATTTGTTGCCGATACCTGACACGCGTTCATATATCGAACACAAAGGCAATCGCGGAATAGACCGATACAGTTAAAAGTCAACCTAATGAAACTAGCTTTTACAAGGTCCCTGCTCTAATAACCAAGTTTTGATTCCGTGGCAAGTATCTCAATAACCTGAAATAACGAAAGAAGCAAGCACTAAGCTCAATCTAATGAAGTTTATCCGGAAAGAAATGAGTGAGAAGAGAAGTGATACCTCACTTACTTTGCCAAACACGTCTCGCAAATTGTTGGCAGCGTGCCGGAAGCAACATCTAGGCTTCCAAGTCACGGTTCTGGTTTTGTTTTGACACGGGTCCGAGGTGTGTTTCTGCATGTAACAAATGACTCGAGATTGGCCGGCGCTCCCACGTTGGCATCGAATCCGTTTTACCAGATGGCCCTTTCATGCACAAGCGATTCGGGTTGTCTTCGAGGAGTTTTCAGGCGCGCTGGCTCGGGTTTTGTGAACTACGACGCCATGGCAGCTTCGGGTGCCACTACGTGGATTTTAGGTTTTGAAGGGCGGAAAACTCTGTTCCTCGATTTTAGGAATTTAAGGATATAACGAGGTACTTTGTGGTGGCTCTTCATTGTGGTCAATCGAGTTTTAACTGTACATCGATGATTAGATATATAAGAATGGAAGTAGATAAGCTTATCTGTAATCTAGAAGAGAGAACATATAGCACCCTCCCTAGTGGCGTTTTGCCTGAAATGACGTGTCACCGTACAGCGTGCTGGAAGCACACTGGTCGACCGTTACGGGTTTCTACACCTAACTTGCTTCGCTTCGAAACCGTAACGGACAGTTTTCGAAACTAGGCACTGCCTATTATACACTATCGAATCCTGCTGCCACTACTCTAGAAATAGAATAATCGCTGATTAAAATTAGGGTACAGTCGGTTTCTGGTACGCCTTAGGCAGGAAAGTGGGCGAAGCACGTGAGGGAGGCGATTGTCGGCAAAATGCTTTAGGGAGGGCGTCTTCGCTGCATGACGGTGATGTGATTTGAAAAATGAGTAGAAGAGATCGAAGATCATTCCCAAGCAGACCGCACGTTCACCTCATCGAGTAGTTTCCCAGCGCTAGTGCTGCTAGCAGGTGTTCAAAGCTACTCAGCCAAACCCGCCTCCGCACGCCAAAGTCACCGAAGTGTTCCGTTAGGACATGCACCACTAATAGAGGCGTGGCTCACAATTCGATATATTTAGCGACCGGCGAAATTCTAGTTCGATGTATAACACGAGTTCCCTATACGTTTGCAGAGAATTATCAAGGCGAAAATTTGTGCTTTCGATATAGCAAATAATTCAAATATCCGAGTTCAATATATCTGTGCTACGCTTTATTTAATTACTTCTCTTAGAAATGACACCAATGTAGGAATATAGACTAACATGCCGTGCTGTTCTTTCATTTTCTTCTCTACTTTTATAACACTAGATTACAGCCGTTAGTTTTTATTTCGGATGCGTTCAAACCAGATAAATTGTTGCAAAATCATAAACTTAGTGTATACCTGGTTAAGCCTACTAGGGCTCCATCTACGTGTGGGTGGATTGACAGACATGCAGCAGCATATACGCAGAAATATTATAATCCAGTTTGCAAAAGTAGAGCACGTCTTTCACGGTGGAGGCTATTTATATATAACCTTCTGCCGCCGGTAACTCACAGCTCCCGCTCACAACTCGCAGCTCTTCCGCAAAAATGAGGATCCACTGCGTGTGCGAAGCTCGTGCCACGCGCGTCCTGCAAGCTTTGATGTTGGCGGGCCTGACGCGTGGTGTCAACATCGTGGCCACCGCATTGACACCCCTCTCGGTGCCTCTACACGTGTCTGTGTAGAGGTTAGGGGTTAGAAGTAGTTGTATGGAAACGCGCGGTTCCAGTATTAAATTCCGCCCAGAGCAAGCGCAAAAGACAACAATCTACCGCACTACGTTGTCCCAGCTCTTTGAATAGCGAGCTAACGAAGCACGGCGGATATTCTTGTAAATTACTTCACAGTGCGACGTATTTCATATGCAGTGAAGCACTAGGAGGAAAGCGGTCATTTAAGGCTTCAAATGAGACGAAAAAATGACATGAATGCACAGGAGGTTAGAACAAGCAAGAGCGACAAAAATAGCTGTGCAATGTGTGCTGCGTATAAATGATGGTAATGGTGGTGCAATGGCGGAAACCCTTGCCACCTCAGTACAATGGCGCATCGCTCAAGCGCTGCACCACTTCGCCAGGAGTGGTACGAGGCCTTCCAAAGATATATGACTGTAAAGTTAACAATGGCAAATTCTGCATGTGTGCAGGACCTTGTTACTTTCGTTTTTCGCAATGTCGTCGAAAGACTCAACAAGCCGCCTGCAATCTCCAAGCCTCCTCTAAACTTATGCGTAGTGATACGCTCATCGAATCAACAAAAAAAGGTCATCCTACAGGCCTTTGTGTCGTGCATGTAGTGTACGAGAACGTATCCTCCAAAGCACTGCGCCTTGCATGTCTTCCCGATCACAACAGGTGACTACCGGTCGCTGCCGTTCAAACTCCTGCACAAAAGCCGCTAACGCGAATCTTAAGGCGCGTTTATACTCCGACGTAACGCGCGCGCGCGGCACGGTGACGTCACGTCGGCCAAATCGGGACCCTCTATACTTCAACTGCGCTTGACCGCCGACGCGTTCGGCGGCTTCGGCGCACTCTGACCGTGCTGGTGGAGACTTGGAGCATGTCTCTATTTTGCTGCCGGCCCGGCCAGACCGGTTCCGCGGGCTCGTCGGGGCAGCGCTGCTTCGCAAACCTACGAGAGATGGCGCGTCGAACGTTCTGCGCCGACTGCGCATGCGCTACTCCTGGCGCAGCCGTTGAGCCACGTCGGAGCGGCCGCACTGTAGGAGGGCCGAATTCGCGCCTGGCGTGGCGTCGCCAACCTGACGTGACAGACCACCGACGGCGCTCGCCCCCGCGCCGAGGAAGGCGGAGTATAAACGCGCCTTTACTGCACTTTCCAGCAGCACTAGGTGTCGCCTTTCAAGGTATGAGTTTTTGATGGCTGCATCTGGTACAAATTTTTGTGGGCTTTTTATACGTCGCGCATTTATTATTCCTTAATTATTTTTATTGTTTACGCTTTTTAGGGTTGCCCCGTTATTTCAATTGGAAGGGGGTGACTCGGCGGTTAGGAAACGCTTATCTCTCTCCGCTACTGCAACAAGAGCTGGTCTTTATTGGACCGACTTGCAACCACAGAGGATTAAACAATTCGCAATCGGGGTTTTCAGAAGACTGTTCGGCAGTCGTCAACAACAAGACTGACAGTCTTACCCGGCGGCAACCAGTTTAACGCAGACGAACAGCTTTTGAGACGATGCAGTGAAAGCACCCACGACGATCTCGAACATCGTAAAAGTATAGTTGCGGTTGTCTTGGTGCACAGAGAAGAGTTACAAATCTTCTCACCTTTAACGCCTCCTTAATTAAGCAGCAGTCCAGGCCATAAAACAAACATAAATTACACAATACAACCACTGAAAATGCAAAAGCTAGCATTTATCAACGCGTGCAATAAGTTTTAAGGCGCAAGCTTTGCACCACTTCTTGGCCTTCTGGGCGTCGCTAGGATGTCGCTCCATGAGAAAATATTTCATAGTGTGACCGTTGAAGAAGGATCTTGTTCCGCTCGAAATGAGGCGTTAAGACTTTCTCACGAACTTTTCGGCGGAGGGTTGGTGTCTTCCCCCAGACTCTGTCGCCTAGCTTGTAGTCCTCCACATACCTGTCTAGAGCGCTCGAACTCCGTGCCATCTGAGCTCCGGAATGCGCAAAGCGACGTCTAGCGAAAGCGCCTGGTTCGAGATTGCACATCTTTGAGTGTCGTCTGAGAATCAGACATGCCCCATCTCGAACCAGGCGCCGCCGCTAGACGTCGCTCTGCGGGCGGCTGTACTCTTGGTTGCGTCGTCGATTTTAGTGCCGGGAGTCGGTGCGCTATTGGTGTTAGCTGGGCCATTTGTAGAGCGTCTTCAGCGCGCTCTAGGTAGGCGGAGACATCGAAGTTTTCTTTGGTGATCTTCAGCAGTATTGTGCCGAGGGTGATCGAGACATCCCTGACATGCGCAAGCTTGAATGTCGTCTGCGTTGTTTCCTGCAGCGCTGTTGTATGCGAAGGCCACGCAGGCCAGGTTGATATTGCATATCTTCTGTTTCGCTTTTGAGATATATACCAGACGTGTCTGCGATGTGCTTCTTGAAACGCGCTGTAATACCGTTTCTACCTGGATGACGCACAGTTTTCCTTGGCTACTTTCTCTGAGAGTAGTGAAGGATAGGCTGCGTCACCTCCACCGTAAGTTTGTGATAAATACCTGAGGGTGTTAGAAGCTCTATAGAGTGATGCGGCCGGAATGGCATTTCCAACTGGCACGCCAGCACAACATGTGATGACTAGGAGTGTACTAATAGCATTTTTCTGTACTTTTCCAAAGCGAATGAAATACGAAGAGTGTAGCTTTGCTACCAATTCGAATACGAGTAGTTTGAAATTTGTATCGAATACGAATCGAATAGTGAGTGAACCGAACCGAATATGAATAGAATAAGTTGACAAATATTCTTCACTTGTGCGAATATTCAATCAGCAGTCATAAGGAAGAGTTATATCTGTCTTTGTTAAAAGACGCAACACTGAACTTTATTTGGGGGGCTGCAAGGTGAAGTCAGTATATAAATTTTATCTTTGTCATGTTATGATCATAGGAAAAATACATATTAATTTTAATAACGTCAGATAATAAACTTGCGCCTTATTTAAGTGTAGGAAACGGGCGAGAGCTTACATAAGAGGCATGATCTCCGAGGTAAGGCCTAAAGGCCAGGTTTGCTGAACATGCCTGGGCCCTGCCGCGTCGTCTAATATCTGAGGCCATGTACGAAGATTAAAAACACCGCCAAGTGAGTAGACTCCACGATAGCGCTGAACCCTGTATTCCGCTCCATACCGATCCTAGCAGAATGGTAACGTGGCGTATATGGTCTCTATTTTTGGATTAGTCATGGAAAAAAAATAGGACAAGCCTTATTCGAACTTCTCGCCAACCATTCGAAAAGTTTTAGAAAACTTTAGGGAATATTCGCTTCGTTTCGAATCATTTTGAATATACAATACTTGATTCTTTAGAATAACCGAATACAGAAATAATCAATGAGGCGTTTTAAATGTTGGAATATTTGCACATCCTTACTGACGGCTACTTGCAATCTTGAAAGGCCTTATGTATGTATAGGTACACTCTGATTTTTGATATGCTTCAGTATACCACGAGGCCCTGTTTCTATGTCATTAAATATTTGCCCTATACATTCGAGAAACAGTGTCTGGCTTAAGCTATGACCGAATTAACGAAGAAAGTCGGGCTAGTTGGGGCTTTTGACTAACTACCTGCGAGAAGGAGCGATGACGAAAAAATACCTACGGGCGATGCGAACCCTTAGTTTGAAGGCGAATGTGTTCGGTATGCACGGATAGTGCCATACTCTAGATGGGGCAAGTAGTCCTTCATGCCAGTGCTGCGTCGATGGCGAAATTCCGGAGCCCGATGCGCCTGTATGGGCCGTCACCAAGAATGCGTCCAGGTTCACCGCAATGGAAACACAGTGGGAAGTTGTGTCAAGTCCCTCTATAGTAGCATTTCACGAATCAGGAGCGTCACTACTAGCTTGAGCGGTGATTGCTAAAGGGCGTGGTTGAAGTGCGACAAGTGCTTGTCGACGACGTCTTGAGACGACTCATCAGGGGCGAGTACTGGGTACTGCCGCAGCATAGCTTATTGCACGAGGTTCTGCTGCGGACGTCGTGGTTAGTGAGATGACAAAGTGCTTGACTACCTCACCTACAGTGTTCGAAAGCGTCGCGAAATGAGCCTCTGTTGGAGGTGGCGAAAGTGTGCGCAGTTTTAATCGATCGCAAGCCATTGCTCCTAGTAATCATGGCTGGTGTTTGGCAAAAGTACAAGGCCTCCAACTCACCATGGCGACCGATTGCAGCAAAGGCCTTCTCGAATGGTGGATGCCGGGGCATGGAATACAGTGTCTTTGGCTGGTTGCGTATTTTTCGCGAGAAAACCTTTCGCATAGTCATCAGGAAGTTGAATTTTTTATCTTCAGGTATTTTAGGATCCCCAAGTCAGAACAGTAGCATAAGTTCTTTGACGCAGTCACATTATGGTCCATTAGGATGGTGTATGCGGGACTGGAGAATAGCACTCTTTTTGTGCGAAGGATGAACGCGAATGGCCTCGATAAGTATTTCTTCGACGCACCCCCGCCTTCAGGAGAGTCCGTTAGTTTTCATGCCACGTGCAGGCCTCTCCAGTATGAAAGTAACAACCAATTTGAGAAAAAAAGGCAAATTTCTTGCTCATTACGGCATTAAAATTGCAAGAGATTCTTGGGTAGTATATCCAAAGACAAAAACTAGTTACAAAACAGGACGAAGTCGGCTTACAAAGCATATGTGCGGAGTAATAAATTATTTAACCCTTCAAATGGTGCCCTTTCATACTGAAGCGACCTATACGTGTTGAGCCTTCCAGGCAGACGAAGCCGTTTCTTCGTTTGGTAGCTTTGCTCGTTCCAAAAGCTGAGCAGCCCCTATCACTCGAGTAAAACCAACCACACTTTTTGCCTTAGGCTTTGCAACGTTGTCGGGTCTCGGTTCTGCTGCAAAATAGAGGATGATGATTGAGTGGCAGAATGCATCTTGGGGGCACAGCGGCTCCACCCAGCACCTCGACCAGTATTGACGTAATGGTGCAAACGCCGTCCACGATAACTCCATAAGCGGGCTGAATATTATTGCACAGATGCGATCCCTTGGTTCAGTAGCGCCACCAAAAACTACACAAAATTAGGCGGCGGTGATAGCGCAAACAGGCTCGGCGGTAGTCGAAGAACGATCGGTAGTAGCTCGCGACTGTGCTGAATTTAAAATTGACTGACCAAACCTAGGCTGCACCAGGAAAGTCACAGTAACAGCTCACGTTGCAAAACAGAAGCCACAATAGTTAGAAACCCAAGAAGACTGTGCGGGCTAAGAACGCACAAGGTGCTTGATGATGCTGTATTTCAGGGGAACTCGGCACTACTGAGCGGGGAAAAAAAGTGATATGAGTAATACAAAGGTACACCGTCTTTCTCATAGTATACACCCGAGCCGCGAAGTGAGCAAAGCAAAAGATAAAGGGTGGGCGTAGTGCACTACAGATAAGCATAAACCACAATCACTGACTCTAGAAAACACACGAACGACTTCATGCATTTTGCCTGCATGAGAACGCGCATGCTGCGTGCCAGATGTACTGTCGCGTTACAGAGCTCATTAGGGAACGCATAACAAATCAGCTACCGCGACGATGCTGCCCTAAAGAAAGGCTTAGGAGGAAGCATCATGAACAGTTTTTAAGCATAATGGTAAAAAAGTGTGGCAAATGGGTCGCGTGACACCCTGAGGAGAATGTTATTGGCCACCACAGATACTCGCTCTCTCGTGCAGACGACGTAAGCACCCCCAGAGAGAGGCAAAAAAAGGAACTCCTTTTACAGGACTTAGCTTGAGCAGGCCGGTCGCATAAAGAAGTGCTCCTTGGTGATGATTCTTTCCGCATGTCTGGAGCAAACATATGTATGCTGCTCTGCTGGTGTAGCTGGATGGCCGTCGTGGTGGCGGCATGACTTCAGCAGAAACTAAGCCCTATACTTGGTCTCAGCACCAGTTAATTCCAAGCTTTGTCTACCTACTACATTATTCTGTGTGTCTTGTTAACAGCATCGGAAACTCAAGGCGATTGAACATATGGCGCTGATGGCGATTGCTGCAGAGGATTGAAGAGTAGCTCATACTTTCTAGCATGGTATTGACCGCTGTATAAATTCCAGCACAACTACATCTTCAGCCTTCTTCCTGATATGCGCTATCGGTCGAAACCGGAATTTTGCCCTAAATACTTATGGCGTCGAAAAACAAAGTTCAACACAATAACGAAACGTTGAAAATGAGCCGTTTCTAGTAATATAGGCACACCTACAAAAGGTGCCTTGAAGAGTTTTATTTCGCCTATAGAGCTGCTCGCATAAGCCACAGAGAATAAACGCTCTCTGCGCGTGGTGAACACATATTCAACCCGATTCAAAGTATTTGCCTTGTACAAGTGCAAAATGTCAAGTGCCATTTGAAGTTTCTAATATGATAAGAATGTACTCACAGTGCGGTTCGAAATCGCCAGCAGTGCACAATTCTTTAAGTGGCAGTGGCTCTGTTGACTTGAACGCCTCTCCACGCTGAACAGTATGGTCATAAAAGACACGTTTATTCGATTCTGTAGAAAGCGCCTTATATAGAAACCACGAAGCCATCTAGTCTAGCCTTCTTGATCTCATACAAATTATGCTTTTGAATAATGCATTCTGGTATACATGAAACCTTTTGGCACATTTCATTGCTTCAATCGCAGATCTCAGTGTGTGCTAGCAATAAATAATTTCTTATTTTTTACAGGCCTTGGAGATTTCACTGAATGCACTGTTTTTCAGCAGCGCAAAGGAAAAGCAATGCTGAAAAAATATTGCTGCAGAAAAACAATAATATTACACCAACTTGCTCTAGCTCCTACGGTATGATTGCACTGTGTGCGAGGTCATTGATTGGTTATTTCCCTCAGCCGTATAAGCAGTGCGGTTCAGTCTCATAGACATTTCCCAAGAAAGGGAATGGAACTGGAGCTGAACTTTCTTACTGCATGCAAACGTACCACCACGCGCTAATCGTGAAACAAATAAAAACCTACAAATAGTCGAGCTTGATTCGGCATCTAAACTTTGCCTTTTGTGGCGACACAAGAAGGTTAGTGGCTTCGGCTGCAGCCATTTTCTCTGTTTGCCTGCCTAAATTTAATTTCATTTCTCCCGCATATTTGATGCAGTGCATTTCGAAAGTCTTTATCCGGCGGCTAAACACCACGCAGCAGAATAGGATAAAGATATTTCTTCGCGTCACGATGAAAATTCTATAAATATATTTGGAAAAGGATAGTGTGGTATCCCGCAGCATAGTGCTCCTTATTATTTCTTTATCAGAGTTTTCATCATTCTAAATTATATATTTTTGTCATGCCGGCTGCGCATTGATTCAATTGACAATAAAAAATATCAAAAAGTTAGGACAGTGTTTAACATACTGTTCAGCAGTTTTTCTGTGACCGCACTAATAGAGGAACTTGGCGAAAATGCTGGAATTATCTGCGTAAAACACTGGTGGGGGAAACCTCCACCCTCTTGAAACGTGCATGTTGGCAATATGCACCGCGAGCACAGAAGGAGCTACTACCGTATATTTCGGCTCAGTCGAAAACTGTGAAACGCGCCATTGCCAAGCTTTGCCTTGAATCTGCTCTCAAGAATTTCACGAATTGCTGCGCCGGGGTGCTTTACCAGATGCCGCTGTCATGCGGGAAGGTCTATGTGGGCCAAACAGGGCGGTGCATCAATGAAAGGGCAGGTGAGCACGCGCGCTCTTTGAAAGACCTAAGTGGTGCACATATTCGTCAGCACTGCGCTGAGTGTTTTGAGTGCCCTCGAGCGGCAGAACAGTTCCCACAGGCAAGATGCCAGTCCTGCAAAAAGTGCCAACCGCGGTTTCCTGAGATCAACATTTTAGGTAAAAGCAAATATACTAGGGCAAGGTAAATACTGGAGGCATTTATTATAAGGAAAAGAGGTGTTTATTGTGTTAGCGATACGTCTGTGAATCTATACAAATCGGAGATGGTATATATTGAACGGTTGTGTTGTGGTGAGTGTGAACTGTTATCTGCATGTGCTCTGGTTTTTTCCTTATATTTGCTGCGCTGCCAGTGAATAAAGTTAGATGAAGTTTTGCGCTAGTCCTGTGTGCCCCTTTCTTGTGTTCCTTTTGGTTGCACTACAGTTCTTTGGTTACAACATGAACCCTCTAGCCCAACAAAAAGTTCTTCTAAATCCAGAAACACCACCCACTACCATTCCACCTACCTTTCCACTCCACAAGTCCTTTATCTAATAGAAGGCTATGCAAAAGAGAAACAAGAAAGCTACATTGAAATTTACATAAAAGCTGTGGCTTTAAAGCTATCTGCCGTCCAGAAGGACTAATAATAAGAATAATATTAGTATTGTTCATTTCCAGTACACAAATACAAATGCGGTCCTGCCGAAGATTCAGAAGGCTTGAGAGGCAACGCGGCAGCAGGTGACACAACAGGCATATACTGTCACGAAATCGCAGACACCGCAGCAGAAACGATCAACCAAAGACAAAAGCCTCTCTGTAAATAGAGTTGCAGACAAAACAAATACACGATAAAAACAGAATACTAAAATCAAAAGCGTAGCTTAATAATGACAGTTTATTTTTATTTCTAGTGTGCGGAAAAAATACTTGCTGAGGTGTTTGATCAAGAATTAGGGGCACTTAATATTAGCGAAGGCGCTTGGGGTATCTAGCACGCACTTCAGGCAATATAAAGTGGTCACGAGTGTAAAGATTAAAAACGGCAGCAGATGTACGAAAATCTTTTGTGCAGATATATATAAATACAGCTTTCATTGAAGGGATGAGAAAAGTCTGGCTTAATTAAAGATCGAAAAAGACTTGGCGGTTGTTTAGCTCTGGTTATACCTGGTGTGATGCCATAGCTACAGCTGGCCGAATGGAACTTGCTCAGTTGAATTGCAAAATCAGTCTTTCGCCGCTCCGTTTCTCTCGGCATTCCTTCATCATCTTCGTCCAACTTGGCATGGCGCATGCGCGCAGCTGTTGCAGCTGGGTTTCGCCGGCACGCCGTGCGACCGGCAGCAGCAGCTGCTCCGTGCGACGTGACGAACCACGTGGCTGGTCACCTTACCAACCACGTGACGAACCATGCGACCAGCCGTGCCGCCAGCAGCTGCTGCACGCCACGTGGCTGTGGCGGCGCTGCCACGCTGTTGCCACGCTGAGGGCACAAAGTGGTACCGTAATATAGCATTTTAGTGTAATGTAGCATGCACATCCTTCAGGCGCTGACCGTAGTCTGAAGCGTGTTCTGAAAACCGACTTATTGGCACAGCTAATTCAGCATATAATTGAAGCTTTCACCCTCAATACTTGTGCCCGATTGATCCGTCGCGATGCCGTGCCAACCCAAGCTTCGATGGATGGATCCAGTGACGAATCATCTCCTTCACGTCCCGTTCAAGCGGCCGCAACCTTTTCCGAGACAGTACTGCTTCAAAAAAAAAGAAAACCTCCGCCGTGCCATGCGAGCACTTCTATCACTGTGTGGCCCCGACCTCCTTGGCGGCCGCCCGCGTTAGGAAAAAGTATTGCTTCGAACCTTACGCCTCCGTGTCGCCCTCACCCCAGCGGTAACCTGGTCGTGGCCGGCATAATATCATGTCCCTTTCGCTGACTACCGTCCCTTCTGTCCCGCTCCTGCCGGCGAGGCAGATACTAAGCACTTGCTTTCGACCGGCCACTCTTCGCGTGCTATCCCGCAGAATGAATGAATAAAACTATTTTCGTTTCTTTGGGTTTAGCGGATTCCGGACGTCTTCATCTTCCGAGTTCCAATGGTCGGTGCCCTCATTCCAGGGCCCCGCTGAGCTTTTCCACCTCGCTTGCGTGCCGCACGAGTCCTCTCTGGACCGCCAGCTAGCTGCTGGTGAGCAGGCCCTCCCACTGTTCCGCACTGGGATTTTATAGTTTATGGAATGCATAGTTGTGTCTACATTCCCATGTAATATAGTATTGTGTAAGGTTGCCCCGCACCACGTGCATTTGTCATTATAATGTCCTGGATACATCTTATGTAGGGTGTGTAGGTGTGTAAAAGTACCTGTTTGTAATCTTCGCCATCCCACTGCCTCGTGCTGTGTCAGCAACGGGTGTGGTGGAGGATACGCCAGTCTCCTTCCTCTGTGGTAATTTAGTATTTCTGCATATGTGGGTTCTACCGTTGTGGTATGTTCCTGTGACTCCATTGTGTCTGCTCGGTGGGTCATCTCGCGAGCTAGACTGTCTGCCCTCAGGTTACCTTCCACTCCGGCGTGTCCCGGTATCCAGAAAATTTTGTGTTGTAATGATGTATTGGGAGGCCTTGCCTGGAGGATGATTTGCAGTGCTCCTTTGTATATTCTTCCCGCCGTGTAGCTTCTACACGTGGCTTTCGAGTCAGTTAGAATCGTGAGTGATTTATCTAGTCGGTTCCCTTCAGCTACTGCCAGAGCTACGGCAACTTCTTCCCCGTCGGTTACCGAACACTTTTTGGTTGTTACACACGTGACCCCCTCAAGGCTCTCGTTGACGACCACTGATATAACTCTATGTTATTTGGTGTCCCTTTTACACGGATACAGGCTTGCATCCGTGTACACTGTGGTAGCTAGATGTTTTTCTACGTACTCTGCCCTAGCGTCTCGTCTAGCCGCGTGCAGGTTTGGGTCCATGTTTCTCGGTAAGGGGCAGACTCTGATGGTTTGTCTGACTTCGTCTGGTACGTTTGATACTCTGCCTTCTGTTTCTTTACTGCTATACCCTAACCTGCGGAGGAGCGCACGGCCGGTGGTCGACTTCTGGAGTCTGGCTAGTTGCGATCCAGCTTGTGCCTCTCGTAGCTCTTCGAAGGTATTGTGGATGCCCAGCATCAAGAGTTTTTCATTTGATGTATTTCCTGGTAGGTTTAGCGCTGTTTTGAAGGCTTTCCTTATAAGCGTGTCCGCTTGGTCCTTCTCATTCTTTGTCATGTGGTGATACGGCAGGGAATAAGTGATCCGGCTGATTACGAGGCTTTTATTCAGCTTTACTGTATCTCTCTCCTTCATCCCGTGCCTTTTCTGTGAGACTCGGGTGATCATTCTGCTGTCTTGCTGTATTGATTGTTTTAGGAGACTGAGTGTGTGGCTGCATCTATTGCATCCTGGGATCCACATACCCAGTATTCTTATCATGTTTCGTTCTGGAATGGTCTGTCCTTCCTTGCAAACGCACTGTCATTTCTTCCGGCGTTGGCTTCTTTCCGACCCGCAGAATTTCCGATTTCTCGGTTGAGCACGCGAGTCCTCTTGCCCTGACGTATTCCTCCACGCATGTCGCTGCTTTCTGCAACAGTTCTTCTTTTTGGCCAAGTGACCCTTGGTTGGCCCAGACAGTGATGTCATCCGCATACATGGCATGCTGGTTACCTTCGATCTTGCTCAGCTTGCGTGCGAGGACGATCATTGCCATGTTGAACAGGACCGGTGAGATCACCGATCCTTGTGCAGTTCCTTTGTTTGGTGTGTTAAACGTTTCGCTTCTTAGTTCTCCTAGTCCCACCGTGGCCGTGCGGTTTGACAGGAAGGCCCTTAAATAGTTGTGGATTCTTCTCCCACACCTGGTATTGTTGATTCCTTCCATGATTGATTCATGACTGACGTTGTCAAAAGCACCCTTGATGTCAGGGGCCATTAGGATGTTTTCTCCTGTTTTGGGGATTGTGTCTATTATTTCCTCTTTGATTTGTAGTAGGATGTCTTGGGTTGACAAGTTTGCTCTGAAGCCGAAAATACTTTGGGGGTATTGTTCCTCGTCTTCAAGGTGTTGCTGTATTCTTTTCGTGATGACTCTTTCGTAGAGTTTGCCTAGACATGATGTTAACGAGATGGGTCTTAGGTTCTCTATCTGAAGCTTTTTGCCTGGTTTTGGTATCATGACCACCTCCACGTGCTTCCAGTCTTTGGGAACGGTGCCTGTGGCCCATAGTTCATTTAGGTGTTCCGTAAGCTGGGCTATTGCTTCGTCGCTTAGATTGCGAATGAGCGAATTCTTGATCTTGTCTGCTCCCGCTGCCGTATTCTTGGTTATCGCTCTAACTGCTGCGTAGACTTCTTCATTTGTTATCGGCCTGTCTAAGTGTGGATTATCCTCTCATTGATATTCTCCTTTGTATTCTTGGGGCCTGTTGTTGCCGTAGCATTTCGTCTTGATCGCTTCGATCAAGTCATCGTTGCTGCCCTTGAATTCGTGTACGAGTCTTTGTATGGCTTTGCCGCTTTTTGCTTTTGTTTTGTTGCGATCCATTAGCGCTTTAAGAATGCGCCACGTTCTCGCTGTGCTGAGTGTACCATTCAGTGAGCTGCTGAACGGTTCCCAGCCCTGCCTAGCCAGTTGCGTTGCGTACTCTTCTGCTTTCTGCGTGATCTCCGCTATTTTCTTCTTCAGCTTTCTGTTTAGTTTGTCTTTTCCATCTCTTCGTGAGCCCACGTCTCGCCTCCAATAGCCTGAGAAGTTTAGGGTCCACTTCCGGTATGGTCTCCGTCCTGTCTATTTCTTGCGTATGTCGCTCCTGTATTTGTCTGATTTGCTCGCTCCAGTCATCGATCGAGGTGATTTTGTCCTTTACTTGTCTGGTGCTGTCTCGGAATGCATCCCAGTCTGTAATGTGGGCTGATCCTATTTTTCTTTTGATCCTTTCCGCCTCTAGTGTGATTTTTATTATGTGGTGATCACTCCCTAGGTTCTCCAGCAGGTTCTCTCACTCAGCCTGTCTCCCTCCTCTGACAAAGGTTAGGTCGGGACACGTGTCCGGGATGACGCTGTTTCCTAGGCGCGTTGGTTGATTTTCATCGGTCAATAGGATGCTGTTTGTATTCTCTGCTGCTATGCATATCTGCTGTCCCTTTTTCTCGCCATTTTGATAGCCCCAGCTTGGGTCTCTCGCGTTAAAGTCCCCAGCTATGATTAGGGTATTCGATCTTGCTAGATTGCCCGTTCCGCAAAGTCTTTGGAAGTTGCCGTTCTGTGCGGATGGGCTATATAGGTTAATGATGAACGTGCTTTTGGCTTTGTGTTTCTTTTTGGGAATGACATCCATGATTATGTGTTCGATTCCCGTTTCCGTGATTTCATTGTGCTCTATGTTGACTAGGTCTGTGCTAATTAGGGTTGCTATCCGTCCTTTCTTCTGGCATTGATAGCCCCTTAATGTCGGTGTTGTGTTGGTCTCTTGTAGTAGTATTAGATCGGGTGATGCCCCATGTTTATATATAAACTGCTGTAGGAGTCTTTGCTTACGCCTGTATCCCCTACAGTTCCACTGCCATATGTTTAGTTTGTTGTGTCCTGCCATGCTGATTGATTGGTGTTGCTTTGGTTTTCAATTCCGAATCTTCTGTCGTTGTAAAGCCTATCCCTGGCTTCGTTAGTGATTCTTTGCGTGGTTTGAATTTTAATGAGGCTACGAAAGTATTGGTTTTCTTGTTGTTGTTGCATTAGCGCATTCTGCATTGTCTGCATTTGTGCCTGTATGCTTTGCATAAAGTTCTTCATCTGCTCCTATAATCTATTGTCTTTTGCTGACGTCTGTCGTTGGTTTTGTGATGCCGGTGTTATCCTTTGCGGGCTTCCTGTTCTTATTGTTTGCATCTCATTTATGAGTTCTATAATTTTCTCTTTAAGCTGTCTGTTTTCCTCTCTGCATAGTTCTATCTCTTTCCTAAGTGTTCTGTATTCCTAGTCCTGTTCGCTATTATTGTTTTGCCCAGAATGCGGATAAAGTGATTTAGGAGGGCCCGCTCCCCAGCTCACCTTCACTCCGCTCTTCTGCTGCTGTTGCTTTGATGCCGCTTGCTTGGTGCCCTGGGTGCCGAGCGGTGGGAAGGACTCGTCCCTGGGTACCCTGCTGTGGCTACGTCCCCGGCTCCGGCTTCTTGAGCGGGATTCGGCCTGGCTGACCCGGCTGCGGGAGCGGCTGTTGCTCTCGTTCACCGGCCCGAACCACCGTGGTCGTCGTCCCCGGCCGCGGCTGTGGCTTCTCCGTTGCTTTCCCGGCTTTCCTTGGCGGCCCCTCAGTTCCGCAGCGGTCTTCAGCCTTCCTTTGCAGTCTCTGGTTCCTGTCAGGTGGTCTTCCCTGCATATCATGCACTTGGGTTGGCACTCGTGGTTTTCCTCCGGGTTAGTTGCCCCGCAGCGTCTGCAGGTTCTTGCTCTCGGTGTTGGAAATACATCGGAGCGGTGTCCCTGCATTCCGCAAACGAAGCAGCACTGCCTCGTGGGTGTGTAGGGGTAAGTCTTGTATTCACCGGCGCTGAAGATTATCCATTTCGGATCTGGGCCGTCGAGGGTTATCAGCGCCGTTTCTGATTTCCCTAGCATCCTAGCTGCCAGGATTTCCGTGCCCTGCGATCTTATTCTCAGCCTGGATTCCCGTTCCTTGGGTGATATTCCTGATGGTAGGCCGTGTATAACGACCCGTGTGACGTCGCTAGGCATTGCCACGTAAGCCTGGACTTGGTAGCTTGTTCGTTGTATCGGGAGCTCTCTTATTTCCCTAATCTCATTCGCAGAGTCGTCATTCGAAGTACTTGCGATTATGATATTGGAGCCCGGCCGGACTCTGACCAGAAAGTCTTCTTCTTTGATCTTCCCTCCACAAACCTGTACGATGGCCTGTGTGGCTTGATATGGTTTCATATCCTGTACTTTGAGTCCTCCTCTTGGTCTGATGATGATCTTCGCGTCGCTCCTTCGAAGCAGGGGCAGGTTTTGCCGTTGATGTCCTCGCCGTCCCTCTGTCTTCGTTCTTTTATTGCTGTCCGATTGCGTCATCCCACCTGCTGCCGTGTGAGCTGCGCGATCTTGTTTTTTCCAATGGGGTGTGTTGTGGATTTCGAGTTGGCGTCGTTGGCTCGCCCTCTCCCTTTCTTGCATTTTCTTGGAGTAATATATCTCCCAATTGGTTTCTTCGTCTTGCGTCAGGTCACTCCCGTTCTACTGATGCATGCGTTCCACCTCTTCGTTTTTTCTGAGGCCTGTCCCGGTCCTCGCGTCGTAACACGTGGTCATCGGTGCTACCTCCATTTCTTGAGTTTTATCCTGTCCTTGATCGGACCAGTTGTTATGTGGCTTGCGGTGAGGTTATTCTGCGCCCGAGCTGCCATGTCCGCCGTTCCGAATGGCGTTCGGCTCGGTGGCGCGCCCGCTTGAGCGTGGAGGTGCTAGGCCTAGCGTTAGGCTTAGCTCTCCGACCAAGTTTTTTCGTCTTCCAAGCCCGATAAAAGCCCAACAATGGGCCTACCGGGTCGAAATTGGTGTCCTCGTGGTCCTGGTGTCTTGGTCTTTTCGATTTATCCAAATGTTTTGGTGGCACGATGGTTTTTCGGCACCGAAGAGTCGAAAATTCGCGGAGCCTATGCAGCACACGTCCGCTCGCTTCGATCGCTCGCAGCGCCCCCTGCAGAAAAACCCGCAGAAAAACCTGCTCCGGTGAGGACAGCCCTCAGGCCGTCCACCGGAAGTGGAAGAATGGATTTTTAGCCCGCACTACCGCAACATACTGGACTGCCTTAGAGAGTTGATTGGGCATATACATTTGTAAATAGTACTTTAAAGCAGCAGGCATACTGTCGGAATTAAAAAGAAACTGATGAAGATTGTGGATGGCTTTTATTTAGCTGTGGTATTCCTTATATTCGGTAATCAGCATCTCAGCTTAGGAATGGCGAATGCGGGTGATGCCTTGCAGTGCCGAGGTTTGGAATTTCGTTCTCCTTGACAATGTCTTTTATGTTATCAGCATACCCGGCACCTATGGAGAGGATACCGGTTCACCGGTCTGGAACGTTAGGTTCCCAAAACGAACTGAGGTCATCACAATGTTGCAGTTGTGTTTTAAGTAAGATTGGATCGCTGGAAAGAGCTTGATTTCACTGCTATAGTAGGTAAATGGCTGCTTTTTTCGACACAGAAAGTCCAACTTTAAATGCGTCGCTCGAGGACTATTGCAGAACTACGAATATCTTTGGTCATGTTGGTGCAGAGACCGTAACTGTCATTCTGCATCATTGTGCATAGTTACCAGGTGTCGCCTGCTGGAACGGACCTGCCGGTCTTCCGGTACGGTTATTCCTTTCTTCACCTTTGCAGCAAAGGTTGCACTTAACATATCTGTTCCGCTGTCGACCAGTGAAGCAACTCTGGCTATGGATGTCCAGGGCGTAGGCTCTGCCCTGTCCAAGGCGCAGGCTCTTGTTCCCCAGGAGCACTACAGTCCTGATATCAGGTCGGTTATTCGATTCGTGAATCTCGCACGCAGTCTTCGCAGTTTTGAGTGGTGTCGCTTTCGCGTTGTTGTGCCTTCCGATGTGCCAAGGATGTAATTGCATGGGATCATCGCCGCTTCGGTATAGTCGACATTTCACCACAAAGAAGCACCAGGTCTACAGGCTGCCATTTTAATTTACGCCAATGGGTTGTGGGAGGTTGCTCGCAAGACTCCGGCGTATCTGCAGCCTGGTGACGCAAAGTGTGATGCAGACAATTATAGTGCGCATGTGAGGCGGTTCCATATTTATTCCCATCAGTATAGGCACTTGTTGATCTCACGCGTTCATTTTGTGAAGCGACGTCAAATGACTAAGAAGAGCAGCCAAGAATACGCATCCTTCTTTCCACGTAGAAGGCCTCACTACTACAGTTACTAGTGTTGACAGTGGTTGGAAGCCCTCCAAGATTCGGACTTCATGGAGATTAATCATCGTTCTCATTTTAGCTATGCGGGAGCGTGGCTTTGCACTGGCGGTAGGTCAGGCATCCGGCAACTGCTGATCGGGCACATTTGGCTTAGAACCGAGCCGATTTAGCTCATGCTTTGATGCTTTTTATGCCCGAGTGCTCGCCTGAGGGATGTTGAAATACTACTGAGGTTTGTCCAGGGAACCCGTCTTTGAAGAACTCTACATGAGGGTGCGCTGGCGATGAAAGCTGTCGGCAAAGTTTTTTCACGGAAAAGTTTGTGTGCAATCTTGCGCAAGGTATCGCTGCTCGTTGGCATTGTTTCTTAGTGGACGGAGGTTGCTCGCGGCGTATGGCTGTATTGTCGGGTCCTGTTGCTAAGGGTCCTATGACGCACTTATCTTTTGTGAATCCGACGAGTTGTCTTTTTTTGGCAATTTGCAAACGGTGGCGAACAGTTCCTAGTTGTGTGCTAGGGTTAGAATGAGAATACAGGAGTATCTCGTCCAATTTTTCCCCGTTCATCCCATTGAGTGTCTTTGGTAGCTTCAGTTTGAACGTTTTCCAGGTCTTTTGCGCAAGGCCTGGTTTCCATACCATGCTGCCGTTTGCATACCGGAATCAAAGCACACATTTCAAATCTTTACACAGACGTGCATGTTGGTAGAACATGGCCACACGGTTGAAGTGTTCGAACCATTTCCCTGGCTTATTGCCAGGTGAGTGGGTAAAAGTAGGCGGTGCTGGAGGCTGCGGGTAACTAATATGTAGACATGTCCAATCCGTTCCCCGAAGGCAGATCGAGACATGTGAAGAGGCGCAGCACGTGCAGTGTGCCAGGAGCGGCTGCGTGCAGAAAGAAAATAAGATAATGAAGATCGCAGCTACAGCACGAGTCGATGATGAGGTGTACGGGTTTAGGGTAGGATAGGTGGGAGCGAGTGGGAGTGGACAGGTGTACTTTGGCCCGAGAAAGGCCTTGCATGTCGCCAGTGCTCGTCATAGGAAGCTCCTGTGTCGCACAAAACTGGCTGACCCTTGGGTGGTTCTGCGGTCTGGCACTCGAATTTCCGGAAATGACAGCGACCCAGCGACCAGACCTCACAACAGCTCGCCTTCTACAGCAACACAACATAGCCGCCACGATAAGGACCTCCACGCGACTGGGACGTTTCAATATGGCTTGTAGTGTTGGGTTACATTAGTTGTGTTTAGAGTACGTGTTGACTTTGATGTGTGTGAAAACGCGGTCGTGTATACTGATGTGAACTTCCTGCTTTCAATGTATGCGCTCGTGCTAGCGTAACATTTGTCCTCTTTAATTTTACTGAGCCAAAAGAAATATAATTATAATACATCAAAGGCTGGGAGTTGGATGAAGCTTCCTTTCGCAATGCTGTGCAGTCCAACAGGAGTCGGTACTCAGAGTGAACTTGCTGGAAAGTACGACCGCGTCCTTCTTGTTTTGTTGAGGAGAGCGCCGACACAATATTTCGTGTTGCACGTAAGAGAGCCAGTAAACGGAAAGCATTTACTCGGAGTACTAGGGATCGCAATTAGAAATATGTCGCTGGCGGCGGTAGCAGAATTTGGCGTAGATTTGAGATAAGACGCCCTATAAATCAACCAATCTCGAACACTGAAGAGAGTTTCTGGCGGGTACAATTATTTCAGAGAAATCTGGTCGCCTCTCGCGTGAGAACGAAAACTACAGCGCGTCCCGTTGCTTGGAACACTAGTCGCTATTATAAAACACTAAAAAACTCTGAGGCATAAAGTTGGCCTTTGCGAGTCCAGAAACTCATAAATTTGCATAATCTCTGAAGTTCTTCGGCGTTAGATTCTTGATCTGAAATCTTAAACTGTGTACTGCGGACCTACACCTTGGGAAGTTTTGAAAGACTAGTGACTAGGAAGGGCGACCGCTTTATTTTTGCTGTTTGCTGCCCTTGCAGTGTTTTCTTCACCTTCGCTCTGATAACTTCGCTTTCAACATGCTCAGAAATAAATAGCGCGATGAAATTCTAAGAATTCACTGTCTCTGTCCCCACCACCGGAGAGCGTTGACCGCCGCCATCCGGGTTGAGCGCTCAGCATAGCGAATGTGTCTGCACAAAAGACACAGGAGAATGCACCCAGATGCTGTCTATTGTCTCGTAGCAGCCTCAGCAAAGGCACTTGTCCTGACTACATGGTAATGAGATCCGGTTTTTAATGCAACGCGCTGCCTCAGTCCATTGCGAAAACATGCAAGACGGAATGACAGGCGCGTCCGAGAACGCAGCTAAAAATGGAGAGCAGGATTTTTTCTTTGACAAGGCACACGACAGGACAATGTCTTCAGCTGGTTTAGCGAAGCTCACTGTAGTAAGTGATATGACTTTCTAAGTATTTTTTCTGAATAACATCATTACAATTGTTATACTGCAAAAATGTTTGATCTTTAGACGTACGTGAAAAGCAGCGGTATTTCACGGGACGCTGTGCAAGAAAGCAGCGAACCCAGAACTTGTATCTCGAACGGGAAAAAGCTACTTGAACATTTGCTGAAAAACAGCTCAAGTATGCTGAAAACAATATTTCCTGCATGACTGTTTGACATTTTTCCTCCGCTGATGAGGGTTGGCGGCCGGCTTTAGCACCTTCAGTTGGTTCGCCTTTCAAAAATGTTCCTTCCCACAAAGATCTGGGAGATGGCGTGTAGGATACAATCTCTCGTTCAAGGAATTTCGGTGCCCTGACGGGTGCAAAATACAGGGCGTTTCAGGGAACAATAAGTAATTTACAAAAATAGAATGTTGGGATAAAAATATGACTTGAGCGGCGTAGTATTGCCAGTGTTGGCGGGCACCAGAAAACTGGTAAATCGTTTTAAGTAGTGAGCTGTTTAGCTAATTTTTAATAATTAACTTTTTATGTATTGGAGTTAGGCGCCTGCCTCAATTAGACATTTATAGCCGGTCGTTAGGGATCGCCCAATCAAGTTTTAGAATTTTGAAAGCGCGCTTATCCTCTGCGCTGCGCCTGGGAAAATTTTGGCGGCATAGTGCCAAAATACGTGCCCATTCGGAAAGCATGAAGGCACAGCAACGTTTCCAGTGCATGTAACTAGTGGTGGGGGTGGTGGTAGTGGTTTTATTAAAAATAATAGTAAAAAGGAAGGAAAAGATTTTTGCTAGCCCCGGCATCTGCCATCAATACTGAAGCACCTGAGCTGGGGAAGCGGAAATAAAGTATAGCAGGCAGAATGGAAAAATGAAATGAAAGAGATGAGGGGACAGGAAGAGAGGATAGGGGGAGAAGTAATATGCGTTTTTAATTTCACTGCTCAGTGTGTTTCTATACTGTTTGAAAGTAATGAGAGCACCTTCTCGTTTTTTTAAAACGTATGAAACAAACGGTTCTTTTTGTCATTTTTTATTAACGAAATGTTAATCCAGGGCTTCCGTATTCTTTTGCACCTTGGCCAAATCAGTTTTGTTGGAAACGCTCGGTTATAGCATATGATAAGTTTATCAAGAAAAATATTTTGCGCCTTGTTAGCGTCGTCTTTTAATACGCGCGGCCAGTCAACGGCGGCAACCAGAACTCGAAAAAGTTTAACGACTGATCATTTATTCAGCGGATGATCGTCTTTGGTTAGTGACTAAGTTTGACCACGCAGAGAAGGGCTAAACTAAAAAAACTGGAAGGTTACCACTAATTCTGAGCGTCAGCAATCCGGCAGCACAATTTGGTGGGTATACGCTCGTAATACATACATCAATGTAACTTAAAGCAGTAAGCATCAATGTAACTTAAAGCTTAAAGCAGTAAGCTGCTTAACTAATTTTTAATAATTAATACTTTATCTATTAGAGTTAGGCGCTTAACTGCAATTACAAATTTGTAGCCGGTCGTTAGTAATAGCCATGTGAATTTTTAAATTTTCGAAAATCCGATTATCCTCGGCACTGTGGCTAGGCAAAATTTTTTCTTTTTATGTAACTAGTCAAAAAAGCAAAATTTTGCCTAGCCACAGTGCCGAGGACAATCGGATTTTCGAACATTTAAAAATTCATATGGCTATTACTAACGACCGGCTACAAATTTGTAATTCCAGTTACGCGCCTAACTCTAATAGATAAAGTATTAATTATTAAAAATTAGTTAAGCAGCTTACTGCTTTAAGCGATTCACCGGTTTTCTTGTGTCTGCCGACACTGGTATACTATGCTGAAAAAGCCATATTCTTACCTGAAAAAAAAAGTTTTTGAGAATTACTTAGTCTTCCCTGAAACACCCTGGGCATATAAAATCACGTGCTACAACTTCCCGTGATTGCAGAGATTTACCGATTATTTTTTGCTCAGGAGAACCAGGAGTCCCAGCGATCTATGCATGGGAAGTAGAAATGACCAACGGCGCTTGTATGCGGCATTAATCCACTAACGCTGTCGCGCCATACCCTAAAATTGGAACTCCGACAGAATGAACAGCAACAGAAAATGCTAACACATTTGAACGGTCCACCGAGGACCACCTAAGAGTTTTAATTTGGTTTTGTTTATGAGTGGTTAACGTCCCATAGACACGCAGGCTATGCGAGACGCCATAGTGAAGGGCTCTGGAAATTTCGTCCATCTGGGATTCTTTAACGTGTACTGACATCGCACTGTACATGGGCCTCTAGAATTTTGCCTCCATCCAAATTCGACCGCCGCGGCCGGAATCGAACGCGCGTCTTTCGGGTCAGCAGCCGAGCGCCATGAGCACTGAGCCACCGCGGTGGCTAATAGTTTTTAGTGCGAAAGCATTACTTCACTAGCAATCCTGAAAAAAAGCGATATTTGTCTGAAACCTCTGAGATGCCTGAAGGAATAAAGTAAATATTGTGTCTACTGGGTTTCGAACCCGCTCCGCTGCGCACTGCACAGATTAGCTTCGCTGGCCACTGCACGAGAGCATTTTGCTATCGCAACAAATGTTCACGCCTCGTGTTAAAATGTTACACTTCCGCGCTGTGAAATTAAACTTTCGCCAGTTTTCTGGCCACGCAATTTTATCACACATCACCGAGCTTCTTTTCTAAAAAAATGTCTTCGCACGCCCCCACACTCAGCATGCCGTATAAAGAAGCGTGCCTTTAAATGAACAGCAATCTACCAAAATTTTGTCTAACTAATGTAATCGCAAATATTGAACACTATAATACCGACAATAAATGCAAAGGTGCAGGGTGCACTTTTTCTTAAAAGGCTCGTTCCTTATGTCCTAGCATATAAAAATGTCCAAATATATTAATTATGAACAACACTCTTTTTCTGCATCATGCTCGTGGTTTCTAGTTGAGAGCAAGGGTGTGTGAATAACCCTAAGTAGAATCAACATTTTCGAGCTTTTTCATAAATCATGACAAAAAATACGTAGTCGTAAAGACATACTAAAGCCTGCAAAAGGCATTAAAGATTCACATTTCATGACTAAGAAAGTGCGAGGAATGTGCTGGTCATGAGTTGTGACAGTCCATGCCTTGCACCATGCAAACCAAATTAAGTAGTGCTGACGGCAGCAAAATGCGACAAAAATTTCAATTTCATCACTGTTCCACTTTATTTGTCACTGTCATAAAAAGCATATATATCCCAAAGATTTCTAATCGTTCTGGCATCACACTCGCTTAATGTGTAAAATATATCTCGTGAAGAATGCAGTTATAGTTAATAAAACTTAAGACCTCAAATATAACGATTTGCTTTACCTCAAGGCCAAGAGAGACAATGCACAGGGGCCATAACACACGCCCATTTCGAATTAAGATATTATTCAATTTGGTATGATCGAGCTGGAAGTTGGCTCCTTGGATATCAAGGCAACATTCCAAACCCTTACTGAATGACACAATAGTCTAAAAAACTTGGAGACTCTCGGTAGTGACGTCGGCAATGTGGCACTAATGCTATTCTGACGCCGGCCGAACGCGGTCCCGCAGCACTCGCAGCCGCTTATACAACCCGTGTCTGGCTCCAGTAGTGGTGTCCGGGGACCCGGTTGCCCCGGGTTTCGCACGCCTCCGGTGCTATCCAAGAATCGTCATGTCTGGCCTCAGCAGACGTAAACACGCACCGTGAGCGGCCGATGCACCCGTAAAACCAGGCGAGAGTCGCAGCCACCGGCCGCGTAAAGCAATGCGGCGCTACTGCTAAGGTACACAAAACCTGGGCGGGCTGCACACGGGAAGAACAGAGGTTGGGCTGTGAGTTTGGATGAGTTTGAACAGAGCTGCGACTGTGCGCGGTCGCAAGTTCAGAACTGCAGTGGTCGCCCGAGGGCTCCGCGTAATTTCGGCAGTCGTGCGCGGCTGGCCCACTCATAATGGCTTGCGAGCCGTAAGTGTGCTGTACGCGGCTTCAAACGGAACTCAGAGGCGTACCGCATCTCTTTTATTTTTGTGTTACTAAAAATGTAACAAAAAAACGGCAGTAGCTTAGCTTGGTTAAGCCTGGGGATTGCGAAGCAATAGTGTGTTATTCTCGGATCAGCTGGTAGTATGGCTGGTGGTAGTCTTGGGTTATGCTAGTGTTACGGCTTACAGTGAATCATCTAAGAGGAAGTCATCCGTCGAATCCGTGTATGCCGACAAACATTTCCCTCACCAGCGTGCCCATTACAAAATCTTCCAGTATCGATTGGCCGACGGTGCGGTAACACTCCATTTTCTCCGCGTCGTAAGATATGCCCACCCTGCGCTTGCAGTAGCGTTCGTAAAAGTACGGTAGTGTTACGCCGTAATAAATGTTGGGGTTAATGTCCCCGTCCAAAATGCGATACGGTTTGTTGTACGTCTCCTCGTCGTCTTCACGATGCATTAGCGGTAGCTTGTATGTTTCGGGCACGTTGTAGATGGCCAGGTTGTCTGCATAACATCCCCATCGTTCGTTGGTCATCTTAAGTTTGCCCCACTTGTGCATCTGCGTGTCCGGCGTGTCGCTGGTGTCCCCGGGGTCCGGCGGTCGACCCATCTTGCGTCTTACAACGTCGTTCTTGTAGCGCGGTACGCGCTCGTACGCGTCGCCTATAGAGACCTCGTCCAGGTAGCAAAACGCGTTTTTATTGTTTTTGTTGAACATGGTTCGAGTAGACCGCTTAATGGGGTTGGGCGGCGTCTTTGACGGACCGGCCCGGACTTGAAAGAAGAGACTTTAGCCGGTGCAAGAATAGCCTTAAAGCCATATGGTCAGAAGCCTCTAAGCATTCTGTACGACACGCATGCTGAGGAGCTGTCGTTTCCACGACTCAACCCGACTCAACCACGTTTTTCGTTCTTCTCGTTCTTCCGTCTCCGTAGCTCGCTGATGCCTCCTCTTTGCATTCTGCCGAGCTGCCTTGTTCGCAGGCACCATCGTAACATCTGGCTGTATGACTGCCTTGGCGAGAGGAGCGGAGCTGTTTTATACAGCTGGTGTGACGTCACTCTGACCGTAGCGCCCCTGGTGAGAGGAGCGGGAGTTAGGCCGCCGTTGGTGGCTACCGCCTCACCTCGCGACGGCGTGAGATGGGGCCCCGTTTTTACACAGCTGGTGTGACGTCACTCTAGGTCACGTGGTGTGACGTCACGCAGCGAGGTCACGCTAAAGGTCAATGGTGCCTACCACCGCCTCGCCACGGAACGGGCTGAAGTGCGACCTAAAGTAGTATTGCTTCGCAATAAAACTATATCACCCTTATTGAACACATGCATCGTCTTGTGAAACTCCCATTGAAAGCCGCTCTCATCCGCGATCGCACCAACAACGAAGACTACCGAATATCAAGCACAATCCTAAGAACATTCGTAATGAAGTAAATTTGACAACATTTAGGTCGCCTATACCGCATCTGACGATCTCTACGGCTGGAACCGGTTCCATTTACTTTGCATGATATTCATGAGTCATAAACTTTTAGAATGTTCAAGTATGTCCTACTGGACTACCGTATGATATAATACTAATCCGACCAAATGATACACCTTAATCCTCCCACTAATATTCCTCAATCTATTTTACCAAGTGGGTGTACATCCAGAATTTTGGGGCTCCTTTGATGTTTCGGGGAATGAGGCAATTTCCATATTTTTGGGGTCCTGAGATTTTTCAAGTCAAATGGTGCCCTATTATTGATCCACTGGTGTTCATGCGGCCCTGTTGGGGTCATCAAACTCTCAATCGTATTCAATGGTCGCCGAGAGTAAAGTCATTTTCATCATCAGCCTGACTACGCCCACTGCAGGGCAAAGGTGTCACATAGGTCTCTCCATTTAACCCTGTCCTTTGCCAGCTGCGCCCACTTCATACCCGCAAACTTCTTAATCTCATGCGCCCACCTAACATTATGCCACCCATCTTACTGCCACTTTTTACTCTGGATACGTTGACACCACATGATTTGCCACCAAACCATTAGCTTTGCAGATAGGTAGTCATGAGAAGTATGGCTCCATCTACGTGTGGATGAATGCACAGATATCCTGAAATATATTTGCACCAGCTTCAAAATTTTAATTTCCATGACCCATACGACATCTTATCAAACCACGAACCACATTTGACCCCGAACGCTATCCATCTGCTGAAAGTAGAGCACTCCATTGGCTGCTCTTTCCAGAGGTCAGGGAACTACCGCATGAATGAAACTCGTGCCTCAAGTCTCCTGCAGCATTTGTTCTTATCGTGTGTGACTTGCGGTTTCAACATTCTGCCCAACGCTTGCGAACACTTCTTCGAGCCTCTGCGCGAGCCTATGTAGGGGGTTGTAAGTAGGGATAGGGATAGGCGTGGTTGCACTCTTATAGTCAATAAACAACAAACGTTCAGGTGGTTAATCTTCCGCGTGATGTTCTCCCCGAACCGATGCGCACTGCTCTTCGTGCAATGCGGTGGCTCTTCGTGTCGATACGCTGTGCCATTTTTATAGCTTACATTTTGTTCCTGAGAAAAGCATCTCACTTAGTTATCAATCCTTCCACAGAGGTTACGTTTTCTGAAGTGAGGCGTGGTCCCGAGGTTCATTTTAAGAGTCAGCAAAGTATGTCCTAGAAGAACATAGAAGCAGCGCAAAATACGGTGGTTTGGTCGCGAAAATTGAGCTGAAATTGTAGACAAGTCTCTGGCGCCAGTCCGCTTTGACGGGTATACTGTGCGGGGATTTGTAGATTCTTTGTACCTCTGCTTAACTGATTTCAATAAACCATCGAAAAGAAACCCTAGGTAATGTGGCTGGTGCACCTGTAGAGAAAATGTTGCCGCGAACCTTTGTAGCGTTTGTTCATTCTTCAGAGCTGCCGCCACGCCGCTTTATGACTTTGTGGATGCAAGACGCGACCACATTTTTCTTGATTGATCGCTTCTAGGCGGAGCCAATTGTACCTCGTTCCAGAATGTTCTAATAACTTTGCGCCCTTTGTCTGAAAAGTTCGCTTTCAGCTTTAAATTGAGCACGGCAGGGAGCGGCGGGCATTCTGTTCGACGAAAGCCGAGCAAGATTGTAGCTACGCCGCCGCCGAGTGACTCAGTTCATTGTGGGCACATGTCTGGCAACATAAAGAGTTTTGTTTAGACGCCGTTTTAGCTGTCTTTGTGCTCTCCGGATCGTAGTCACCACATTGTGGCATCTCATGGAGGTGCTAGGGAGCCGTTCATGTACCAGAAACCCCCTTCAAGGCGTGACGCCAGCCCTCTGCTCTTCCCACCGGTGGACGAGCCAGCAGTTACCCGAGTCAGCCGACGTACGTCTCCAGGGAAAGCAGCCTGAGCCTGAGCCTGAATGAGGGAAAGCCGCCCTGCCAGACCGCACCCGACAACGAAAGGACGCCGCAACGACATTCATGCCTTCTTCAAAGACGCTGACCCCGATGGTCCTGCAGCAGCCGCGAATGCTTCCCACAGTCAGTGGCCCCCTAAACAAAGACCCCGAGAAATTGTTGAACCAATCTGAGCGCGTTGCATCGTTCAAAAGTTGGTATGGTACGGGTAAGTTAGGGCATACATTTTTCTCACTAGAGCGCTCAGCGCGCACGTGTTATGAAAACCACGACTTTTTTCTAACGACGTAAGGCTATTGAAGAGAGCTCTTTTGAAGACATTCACCAGTGTCCTGCGGAAAGAGCCGAACGACTCCTCGAGTCCAGGAGCGAGATTCCGAACAAGCCCGTACGCGGTTACGTGGAAGAAATGAAGCGCTTCTTTCGCCATGCTGATTACGATATGACTCAGGAAAAAAAGTTTAGATTTTAATGCGCGGCGCAAAAGAACAACTCTTTGGCAGCCTTGTCCGCCAGCCACCAAAATCAGTCCAAGAATTCATGCAAGAAGCCTGCACCGTCGAGAAGACCCTCGACGTCCGGACTCGGCAGTTCAAACGTCCTGCTTATGTTTCTGCAGTTCGTCCGGAAACGATGACCACCACCAGCGAGAGCTGGCGGGAAGTTATTCGCGAAATCGTCCATGAAGAGCTATGACTATTGCTGCCATCCTTCGCGCAGCCCCACGAAGTGGCTCTCATGAATGGGGTGCGGGAAGAAGTGCTGCAGGCACTTCGAACCCCGGCGGCCACAGACCCCAGGCCATGACCTACGCCGCTCTCGTACGCACTCCTCAGCCCCATCGACACCCCTACGTCCTCTCCGAGATGGAAGACTTGTTTCAGAACGCCTCCTCCGGCCCCTGCGCCCTCCCTGCCCTGACTACGAGCGACGCTCAAGACCCAGGAAATGCTACGTCCGGAAAACTTCTGAAAACCGGTCGTTGTCCTTCCATTGCGGTGAGGCCGGCCATATTGACGTCCCTGCCCGTACCGACGTATCGATATTCGTGGATTTGCCGTTGAGGCACCACAACCATACTTCGCCCTTTCAGGCCTTTCATGCGAACTATCACCGTCAGCCTCGCGGTTTCCATCACGATGCCGCCGCTGAGCAGCCGAGGTAAAGGAGGTACGTTGTGGAAACTAAAGGCAGCAACCTGTGGAGGTTAGGCTGCTCACGAGCGAAGCGTCGAAGATCCTCCAACGACCATGTAGACGCCGGCCCCGACACGCGGACGCCGCATACAATGACAACCTCGACGACGACGCAATCCTCCTTCAAAACGACGCCACAAAGTGGTATAACTTTGACGAAATGTCCGACCGCGATTCACATACCGAACGAGGTCGTTACCCGTAGCCGACAAGGACGTGCAACGCAGGAGCCAGGATATCTGAAATGGTTATCGATGGCCGGAAAGTTACCGCTTTAGTCGACACGGCTGCCGATGATTCGGTGATGAATGGTGCATTCGCCACACAAAATTGAAAAAAGTCACGACCGCCTGGTACGGCCCACAAGGTCGAAGCGCTGGAGGCCACCTCATTAGGCCATCGTGGCGATGCACAGCGCGAGTGACCGTGAAGGGAGTGTCTTATCCTATGACATCGTAGTACTCGACGTACGAGTATGGCCTTCGTAGTACTTGATACTCGGCACCGATTGCCTTAATGAGCATCAGGCGATCATCGATCTGCGTTCCAAGCTCAGCGCGCTTTCGACGGACGAAGCCGTCTCTTCTATGAGGATCATGGAGCAGAATGTTTCACTGAGTGTCCTGGATAATCAAGTCAGCACCCCACCCCAATCAAGCGGAATGGTCGCTGTAGATGCCGCGGATGCCAAAAACATGAAAGCTCTCATCGCGGAGAACACGGTGTGTCCTCTAGACCGAGGAATCAGCACGACAAGAGGCATCCCACATTTCCACAAGAAGCTGAAGTACTCCTCACTAACTTCAACGAAGAATACCAGCACATAAACAGAGGAACAACGATTGCTTTCTTCGACGAAATATCCGACGTACGAGACTCTTTAGCCCCCTACGATCCATTGGCAGAAGATTCGCCTGACCGAGAGAACTCGCCCACTTCTGACATCAACCCAGCCCTTCCCGGAACAGAGAAGACCAGATCCACAATCTGCTTCGAAGCTACAGCGAGTTTTGTTTTCATCGCCGAAGGTCCGACTAACGCTTTTTACCAAGCATCGCATTATAACCTACCAGCACTCCTGACCTCTCCCAAAAGTCCCTGACGATTGTCGCCGCGAGAACGACAAGCCATCCAGGACCGAGTGGAATAAAATGCTTCGCGACGACGTCATGCAGCCTTCAAAAAGCTCCTGTGTGGCACTGGCTGTTCTAGTGAGAAAGACGGCACTGTTCGATTCGGCGTCGATTACCACCGCTTCAAGAACATAACAAAGAACGACGTCTACCCCCTCCCTCGCATCGACGACACACTGGACCAGCTCTGCAACGCCAAGTCTTTCTCATTTATGGACCTCAAGAGAGGCTACTGGATAATTGAGGTCAATGAAAAGAGATCATCAGAATACGGCATTCATTATACCGGATGGCCTTTTCCAGTTCAAGATCATGCCAATTAGTCTCTGCTCCGCACCAGAGACGTTTAAGTGGGTCATTGATACAGTGCTCTCGGGCCTGAAATGATAAAAATTGGTATATTTATACGCCGTCGCTGTCTTCACCTCGAAGTTTGAAGAGCTCCTGAATAAGCTTCGCACAGTACTGCACGCCATCAAGCCGTCCGGCCTCAAACCTTGAAAGCAGACAGGTTCCACTAATCCTATGTAGAGCTGCTATTGCTAGCCCACATTGCTAGCAAGAATGGAGTGCGGCCTGACCCGCAGAAAGGAGCTGCTATTGAACAGTTTCCACCGCCGGCCGATAAGAAAGCTGTGCGCAGATTCCTCGGACTGTGCGCGTAATACCAACGATTTGTCAACAAAGTTTCCTACTTCTCCAAGCCGCTTACCGACCTCATAAATGGAGACATGCCATTTATAAGGGAACAGCCGCAACTGGAAGCCTTCAAGGAAACTCAGCATCATTAACAGTCCCCACCGATCCTCGCGCACTTTGATCAAAATGCCGAGACTGAAATTTATACTGACGCTGGCCGCTTGAGCCTAGGCGCCGTCCTCGTTCAGAAAACTGACGCACAGGAGAAATAATCGCATACGCTAGCCGTTCTCTGTCCAGCGCTGAGGCTAATTATTTGACAAGTGGGAAGGAGTGTCTTGCTATCATTTGGGAAACATCGAAATTCCGCCTCTTCATGTAAGGGCGACCGTTCAAGGTGGTCAGCGATCACAATGTACTGTGCTGGCTTGGCATTTTGAAAGATCCCTCCGGCAGCCTCGCTCGATGAAGCCTGCGCCACCGGGAGTTTAGCGTCTCCGTCTTTTGCAAGTCCGGGCAAAAGCACCCTTACGCTGATTGCCTGACACGAGCCCCTGCAGATGCACCTCCGCCGGACGATGATGGGGATGCCTTCCAACAGAATGATGCCCTCGTCAAGAACTTCGGAGCGAACAAAACAGCCTACCTCCTTGTTTTACCTACAAGTCTGCTTGACGAAGTTCAGGCTCCATAGGACGAACCTACAGCTGAACATACCTGGCTTTCTCGCTCCCTCCACTGAATTCAAGAAAACTACAACTGGCCCCGACTGTGCGCTGATGTCGCGCAATATATGAAAACCTGCCTAGATTATCAGCTACAAAAGACCCCTGCCACCCAAAGAGCAGAATTTCTGAACCCACCTGAGCCCTCCTAAAGCCCTTTCTCCAAATGGCATCGGCTTGCTTGGCCCTAAGTGAACGTCTGGAAATACGTGGACCGTCATAGCGAGCGACTACCTGACCCGCAACAACGACGCAAATCCCCTACCGAACGGAACAGCAGGACAAATGTTTCGTAGAGGGCATTCTTCTGCGACACCGTACCCCTGATGTGCTCATCACGGACAGAAGAACAGCAGTCACGGCGGTATTGACGCAGACCATGCAGCGTTACAGCCAAACCAGCCACCGAAAGAAATCTGCATACCGTCCGCAAACCAACGGGCATACCGAGGGCTTGAACAAAACCCTCGGAGATACCGTCGCCATGTATGTCGATGCTGAACATAAGCTCTGGTACGTCATTCCTGCCCTACGTCGTCATCGCCTACAACACCGTAGTGCAGCAGACCAGCAAGGTGACGCTTTTAGGCACGTCCATGGTAGGAAGAGCACCACCACGCTAGACGCCATTGCTAGTCAACGTTACCGAAGAAGAGAACGTCGACGTCGTCGTCTGCCTTCAAAGCGCTGAACAAGCCCGAACACTTGCCCGACTACAGATCAAATACCAGCAGCGTACCGACTCCAGACGCTACATACAACGAAGACCCAACGCGGAATACAAGCCAGGAGACAGAATCTGGGCTTGGACGCCAGTTCGCCGCAGCAGATTCAGTTAGAAGCTTTTCCGCCGCTATTCCGGCCCGTATAGGTTTCTTCATCGGCTAGGTGAACTGAACAATGAAGGCGTTCCTGAAGAAATGACTGCATCGAGCTACGCCGTGTACGACCAGAAGTTGTCCATGCCATCCGTCTAAAGCCCGATTATAGGCTCTAAAAATTAAGGACGCTGTGTTTCCAAAGTGGGTATTTATTTTGCACAGTCCGTTTTCTTTCTATTCGCCTTATGAGTTAAATCATCGGATTGATGCTTATTTGAGAGGGAAGAAATGCCACGAAACTTTCTAATGTTTGTCTGTTCATTCTTTAAAGATGCCGCCACGCCGGTTTATCACTTTGTGGATGCAAGGCGCGACCATATTTATCACTATTGATCCCATCCAGGCGCAGCCGAATATACCTCGTTCCAGAATGTTCTACTAAGTTTGCACTCTTTATCTCAAAAGTTTGCTATCGGCTTTAAATTGAGCACGGCCGGTAGCGGCGGGCATACTCTTCGACGACCGCCGAGCACGCTTGTTTCTTCACCGCAGCCTTCTGATTCAGTCCATTGTGGGGCAAGTCAGCCGGAATAAAGAGTTTTGTTTAGACGCCATTTAGTTGCCTTTCGGCTCTGCGGATTAGAGTGACCATTTCCTGACAATATAAACGCGGCCAGAACCCTGGTCTCCGACATCTGGAAGGGTCATATGGAGAATATGAGAGAAAGTAAACAGTGATAGAATGCAAAACAAAATGCGGTAACAACTCGGTACTAACACCATCCATTTGGTACAAAGAGATCACCTACGTGAAATCTTATTCGTTAATTCTGTTCTTAAAACTGCCTAAAAAGGCTGATTCAATATTTCAAAAGGAAAATAAACTTTGTTAGTGGACAATATTTGCAAAAAACAGCTCCACTAGGCTTTAGACAGAGCAAAAATTGTCTTGAAGCATAGGATCCCAATGAAGCCACTGAAGATGTCTTAAAATCACAAAGAAAATAATTGCGCACAATGCTTCTGAAGATTATAAAGGTTGAGCAATCAGGCATTATATCTAAAGCGGTTTATTTTTCTTCCTTAAACTTACCTCTTGTCGTCGTAAATGCTTAAAATGTCAGGAATGTTTCAAAACAGACATTAAATGTAGACCTGTTTCTCAATTTCTGTATGAAATGTCTGGTAGTCGCAAATATCATGAAAGTCATGAAACGGTGGCACTGTGAGACGTACGGGCTATGAGCAATAACCAAGTCACTGTAAATGATCGATGGCACCGATTGTATTTCTGGCTTGTGCAAAACTATACATACAGCCGGTATTTTCCAGGAAATTCTGGATTTATTTCAATGTATTAAATGCTGTATCCTCATCTACTCTAAAACGCAGTTGTTAAGGATACGCTGCACCAGTGCGGTTAGTTGTGCAGAGCCTTAGTACTGTAGTCGTTGTATAATGGTTTTGCGGAAGCAGGAGCAAACGATGGCAAAGACGACACACACACACAAGCGGCCAAAAACATTTTGCCACTTAGCACTTGTATGTCTGTGCCGTCTTTGTCGTAGTCTGTGTGTGTATGCACTAGAATATTTACAACATCGATATATGCAAGAACTCGGCCGAAAAAAATCTTTATTATTAGCCCTAATTTTTCTTCGTAACATCATCAATTAGGCCTCTCATTTAAGCAGCCTGTACTACTATGGCCATAAGTTATTAAACGTCGCAGCATGGCAACACAGAATACTTATTCTCCTTATTTTTTTTGGAAGGCAGTGTGACTACATATAATACTAAATGGTGAATGCAAAGGTGAAATGAAAAGGGGCGGTCGGAATTTTGTTCTACCAAGAAAAAGATAAAATCAGCAAAAATATCTTCCACAAGGACTTCGTTTACCTCCTGTTTTGTAGTATAAATGATAATAAATTCATACGATACCTTTTTTAACAGGCTCACAGTTTGGATACATAGGAGGACGGCAGCCCTAATGAAGCAGTAAAGCAAACAGTCCTCAAGCACGATCCGTCCTGGGCTCTTCATAAGTGAAATAATGCGATGTTAAAATGCAGTGCGTGTTCGTTGTACTTTTGTTGAGTAGTGTTATTGCGGCTTAATAACAGCTGGACGCAGATGTCAAGATTTATCCTCGCTTATAAAAATAACAACCAGCGGTCTTTATCCTCGTAAATGGTCAATGTCAAGCGATATCACGAGCACCACATAGCTTACTTGTTCTGTACATCTGTCTTTTTCGTACCTTTATCACTCATTCCCTTAACATGTTAGATGTACCGAAAGGGCCTCCGTAACATGCACTACTGTCGCTTCGTTGCAAATAACTGATTACAACGCTTAGAGAGATATTGATCTCCGAGAGACGATTTTGAAAATTTGCCGGCGTCTTATGATTACGCTATCCTATCGATCAGAACTACTGTGGCGTCAAGCAAACAAGGCGCTTTCTTCAAGTTCCGAAGGCACAGCCTAAGGCTTGGACTGCATTTCTGAATATATAATACAACACAACTTCTGAGAATGAGAGTACTGGCGTGACTTCCTCGTTTAGACATATTGGGCGCCTCTCAACACAGTTCATTCTAAGTAGGTGTTGCGTTGGCTCAGTGGTTATCGCACTGGGCTGCTGACCCGAAAGACGCGGGTTCGATCCCGGCCGCTGCGGTCGAATTCCCACGGAGGCGAAATTCTAGTCCCGTGTACTGTGCGATCTCAGTGCACTTTGAACACACCCAGATGGTCTAAACCTACTCATCCCTTCACTACGGGGTCCCTCATAGCCCGCGTTGCTTTGGGACGTTAAACCACCTGGATTCTAAACCTAAGTCCATTGTAATCAGTTGAATGACGAACAAAAAACCAGTGAAATTAGGAAAGGAAGAGAATAGTAACTTCAGAGCCATTCTCTGAGACGAGCTGAAGTTTGACATCGATAAGCTATTTCCGGAAAAGCCGAATTTTTGCATCTCTTAAGCATGAAATTGTAGAATACTGCAGTCATAATCAAATTCTGATTTCTTTTCAAAATATAAAAGCGAAGCAGGCTTCGAGGCATCCGAGCATCATAGAAACAATGGGAAGGACTTCGAATGCGGACGCGAACGCGTAAAGGCAAAATGACAACAAATGAAGCAATTTACCCTAAAAAGGCCAATTGAACGCCCACCTGTTGGAGAGCCTGAAATCTTTACATGTGACCACTGGCCGCCGTAGCAGGAGACACAGTCGGTGCTTATCAGGTTCAAGGGCACCACCGTCCCATTATTTTTAGGTCGTTCGTTGCACCTTCTGCAGACAAGAACCCGGCAGGCTCTGCACACTGAAGTGCAAGAGGTGCAGGAGAACATGGACATCACGCTGCGTAAAACATATCTTCCTGATGGAACCAGTTTCTTGATATGCAAACTGCTCGCATTAAGACATGGCACTGCCTACAAATCCCGTTATTACAAAAGCAGGAAGACCAACACAGCCATCAATCCCCATATTACACAAGGTCAAAGGATGGAATACACGCTCGCCAATTTGCCTCAATAGGGACGGTGTCTTTAATGCAACTCCATAACCGTGACTTCCGTGTTGGCAAGCGCGAACAAAGGCAGGCCTTCAAAGGTGACCTTTTTCAGATACAGGGAAAGAGGAAGCCTTTAATTTTACGGAGATCATGCCGTTATTGCCCATGGGTCTGCGTAACTTAGCCTCGTCAGCGGAGTTAGTTTGAAGGAGCATAGATGACAGCGAGTGGCAACGAGGGAAGGGGGCAACGGGTCGCGTACTGAAGCACGGCTGTTGCTTACAGATTCAGAGGCGAGTTCAGAGGAGAAACAAAAACACCGAAAAAAATGCCCGCCGCTACCGGCCGTGCTCACTGTAAAGCTGACAGCGAACTTTCGATATAAAGCGCGCAAACTTACTAGAACATTCTGGAACGAGGTATAATCGGCTTCGCGTGGGTGCGATCAATAGAGATAAATCTGGTCGCGTCTCGCATTCACAAAGTGACAAAGCGGCGTGGCGGCATCTTTGAAGAATGAACACACTAACACTAGGAAGGTTCGTGGCATTTTTCCCCTCTCAAACAAGAATCGACAATAGTACATAGCTCTGTAGAGATTCTTTAGACACAGGTCCTCACACAGCCTATAGATGATGTATAGATTTATGGCCATACAATACACTTCCTATAGATTTCTGTCTATAGGCCGTCTATAGACAAATTTCTACTGATAATAACACAGGTCTACAGGCAGTCATAGATGTTCTATAGATTTATGGCCATTCACTTCCTGTAGATTTCTTTCTATAGACAGTCTATAGACAAACGTATATTGGTCCAGTAGGCGTAGGTTTATACTGTCACATTACACAGTTATCTGGCCTGGCAATGCTGTAGACCTTTGTCTATAGGCAGTTTGTAGACCTCTGTCTACAAAACGTTTAGTAGACCATTGTATATAGACTGTTTATGAACTGTCTATAGAAAGTTTGGTTTGGTTTTTTTAGGGTCCAAAAACCAGGGTGACTCAGACTATGAGAAGCGCCGCAGAGAAAGGCTGCGGAGTAATTTCGGCCACCTGCGGTTTTTACCGTGCACTGACATTGCATAGAACACAGTCCTCTAGCATTTTGCTTCTATCAAAATGCGACCGGCTAGACCAGGATCGAACCTCCGTCATTCAGGTAGTAGTAGTAGTAGTAGTAGTGGTAGTTTTAGTAGTCGTAGTTGTAGTAGTAGTAGTAGCAGTAGTAGTAGTAGTAGCAGTAGAGTTTATCTGGGACAAAAAATTTTAAACATTTGCCCTGGGTGAGAAGGGTAAAGTCATTTTCGCCTGTTGAGGCCATCCCACACTTGACAGCAGTGGCAACCACTATAGGCATATCTGAACACATTTGCAGTACAGTACATCGTACAACCAAAATGCATGCAAGCACGCAAAGCAAAACAAATGGACAACCCTGAGGACTGTGTGCATGCTTCTGTATAATGAAAAATAATGTTTACAGATTCCCGAATACTATTTACTTGTACAACACACCGAAATATCACCCATGACAAAAAGAAATTGTTTCACTTATTATTCCATTACCATGTAAATACAAAGGGGGGGGGGGTACTGCGCACAAAACGACAAGGACAAGAAGATAACACAACAGGCGCAGACTCGCGACTAACTTTATTAACAACACGACACTCCTTTAATAGTTTCAAACTGTCACATCACACACATGTGGAAACCATAAACTTGTCTTCATTCTGATACAGTTTGATAGAAGGGTCACATACGCAATCTTTATCCTTCTGTTTAATACAAAACGCCTCCGCCAACTCACGCGCCACCTGGTCACGGCTCCTCCTCAAAACTTTTGTATCAGTCAGCAAAGGCAGGCAAGGGTTATTGCGCGTAGCATCCGGGCATGCGCCACAATGCAGGGGTAAATTCGACCCTGTCCCTGATTTCATGGAACGCTGGTGTTCCCTTAAGCGCTCATTCAGACATCGGCCTGTCTGACCGATGTATACCCTGCCACATGTGAGGGGAATCTGGTATACGCAGGCAGGCCGATGTCTGAATGAGCGCTTAAGGGAACACCAGCGTTCCATTAAATCAGGGACAGGGTCGAATTTACCCCTGCATTTTGGCGCATGCCCGGATGCTACGCGCAATAACCCTTGCCTGCCTTTGCTGACAGATACAAAAGTTTTGAGGAGGAGCCGTGACCAGGTGGCGCGTGAGTTGGCGGAGGCGTTTTGTCACATACAGAAGGATAAAGATTGCGTAAGCGACCCTTCTATCAAACTGTATCAGAATGAAGACAAGTTTTTGGTTTCCACATGTGTGTGATGTTACAGTTTGAAACTATTAAAGGAGTGTCGTGTTGTCAATAAAGTTAGTCGCGAGTCTGCGCCTGTTGTGTTATCTTCTTGTCGTTGTCTTTTTGTGCGCAGTACCCCCCCCCCCCCTTGTATTTACCATGATTGACCGACTAGACCAACAACGTACGCTCTTAATCCATTACGTACATACGTCTTAGTGTTTTCTTTACCTTAGGTATTGATGATAGGTTGATAACAATTCAGATACGGCTAGATATTGGTTCAATAAAATTTTTATTTGCGTACATAATCTCTGATTACCATAGTTGGTGGGAGATCGGGGATCTGCTTTTTATCTTCCCTAAGGAGATGTGGAGTGTTTCTTTTTGCATTGAACCTCAAAATTTGGACGCTATATCATATACTGATGCACGATTGCAAGAAATAACTTACATTTGATCAGCTCACTGATCTCTAGTATGGCATAGGTCTTAAAGTATAGCAAGCAATTTTCAATTTGGGTTTTTTTTTATACCACGTATTGAGCGTTTTTGCATAGTGTGCAGATAATCAAGGAATCTTTGTGTTGTGTCTTACGATACCAGGGAGCCGTACCTTAAACGTGAATGAAAAAGAGCAATATAAGTTTGTTGCTTTAATGAATTTGGAAGATAGCATCTCAACCTGTTTAATATGCCAACCACATATGGAAGTTCAATTTGGAGAGCATCTCTGTTCGAAGTCCAGATAAAGTTTTCGCGAAAGATAACATCTGGAAAGCGAATCGTCGTAGACTGCTTGATAATGTTAATCCAGAGCTTCAATTTGAACGCACTATCTTTTTTGCTACCATAAGGTTTAAAAATCAAGTATTTCGTCTTGTTTGTGTTTAGGTATAGTTTAATAAAGTTAACCAAGAGTTTAAATAGTGAAGCCATTCATTTGCTTCCCTGTAAACGAAGCCTGCATCGCAACCCGAAAAAAAAAATACATTAGTGTCATCTGCATATAATACCATTTCAGAGCAGCCTGGGGTGTTTACAATATGATTATTATACATCAAGGATAAAATGGGGCCTAGAATGGATCAAAGTAGGACTCCGTATTTAATAGTGCCTCGATCAGATTTGGTGCTCTTTATTGTGGTGTATTGCTCCCTGCAAGTTAAACAGTTTCCTATGAAGGCATGTGCTGTACCGTGCATTCCAAAAAAACGGTAGCTTTCTTAATAACATATCATGATGAACAGATTAGAAGGCTTTCCTGAAATCAATAAATAAACCCAAAGTAAGCTTCAGTTTCTGAATGTTGTCAAGAACTTTCTCTTTAATATAAAGTAAAACAGTTTCTGTTGTCTTAATCTTTCTGAATCCCAACTGCTCTTTTACTATCAGGTTATGCATAGAGAGGAAATTGACAATTATTTTGTTCATTATGTGTTCAGAAACTTTTGAATAGACAGAAAGCACTGAAAATCGCCTATAGCTGTTCAAGTCTTCAAAAGGGCCACCTTTATCAATAGCTGGGACATGCGCAAGCTTCATTTGGTCTGGAAATATCCCTATTTGAAGTGTGCAGTTGCATATATGCGTAAGGATTGCAGTTATCAGTGCGGCTACAGCTTTAACGAGGGAAACTTTCAAATCATCGCAGGCTGATGCACAGTTGCCCTTCAGCGTCATGATTATGTTGAGGACTTCTTCAGCGCAAGTTGGAGTGAGAAATGCAGCTTGAGGACATTGAATATTCATGTATTGTTCACACGGTAATGCACCATGAATATCATTTGAGGCACCAGCTTCTACAAACTGCGTGTTCAAAAGGCTTGCAAAGTTTTCTTCAGTTCAGCCCTCTGTAGGTAATGCACAGCGGTAATGTCGTCTTGTGTAATAGCCTTCACTTGCAGTTTTTCTGTAATCTTATTTACTTTCCTTAGCAAGTCCTAATCTTGGGTTTCAGTCAATTTATGAAGGTCTAGGGTTAGGCAGCGACTACGCCGCTCCAAATCATCTAATTCCTATATCCCTTGAGCTATATCTACCAACATTGTTAGATTCCAGCCCTTCAACTCGCTTTGTTAGTTGTTTGGTACTTTTTCTTGAACAGTCAGGTGGTTTTGAAAGTCGTTAAACTTTTCAGATAGCATCTGCATTTGCGGCTCAAATGTATGAATCTTTTTTTGACAAAGGCAAAGGAGCATCAATCTTCGTTTCAGTCTCCAGTAATCTGAGTATCACGTCGGAATCATGCAGCAGATTTTCTGTGGTGCTTGTGCCCGTGCCGTTGCCTCTACAAGAGTCGCATTTCCATGCTTTCTCTTTGGCTTCGTGCTTAACATTGAAAGATCCTTCTGTTATTCCCGGACATGCACCAAGATGAAAACTAAATTTGCACTCTGAGCATGTGGCAAAGATGCAATCAGTGAGTGGAAGACGGCAAGCAAAACGAGCTATAGCACGCTCAGGTATTTTACAAAAAACTCATCCACTTAGCAGCACCAACGACATAAAAGGAAAAGAAAATCACATTGAGTGAAGCGTAATTATGCAGAAACTTGTACAAAGGCAGAGATGGTTACATGATGCTCGCAGTTATCGTCACCACTGCCAAGTGAGGTCCCAGTGGAAGGAGGCTTCTTTTACAGCCCACGGTGAATCGTTGACGCTGTGCCGGATATCCGGGTGACACCGACAACCATGCCTTCCTGGGCCGTAGCTGGACGACTATCGTCCGTCTGCAGGGCACGTGCGATGAACGGTGAGATGTACGGCTGTGCAGTGGGTAATCTGCACAAAGGCAGAGACGGTTACGTGATGGTAGCAGTTATCCTTGCTACTTCGCAGGGGCGACGAAAACTTTACATAACATGACAACTTGGCATAACTTGAGCACCTGAAAAACACGATAACCACTGAGCCATCGCGCCAGATTCATCACTTTAGTAAATACGCATGAGAAATTCGAAGTGGTTGTCATAAAACATTGTAACTAAGACCCAAAATCCGTGCAGCACTCTATCTCTACTCTAAATACCTACTGCCAATTGATACAGATCTCTGAACGCATCCCCTTTACATTATTGGAACACAAGATTCAGAAGAATTGTGCCACTTATCATCATTGACTCGCTACGAGCTGTTTGAGTTTGAGTTTATTAACATTTTTAGTCCTCAGTACAGAAAACTACTGCTGCCCCATAAAACGTACATTCAGTGGTCCTTGCATAAGGATCCCAACAGGAGAATATTTCAGCATTTATTTTTATACCCGCTAGTGAACAAGCGCTTCAAAATACTCTGCCTGAAGACTGGTACATACGCCGATACTTACATGGGCATAATCCATGCAAAACCTACCAGGCACACTGCGAACCAATTCACCATGGTTTTGCGCCTATAACTTGAAACAGAAAGACGGAACAGTATACTCATACAACAGCGTGCGCTCTTTGGAACAAGCGGGTTACAGCGCTTAAATGGCGTGCTCATTAACCAGAAAAACTCAAACAGCACATAGTGGCTGCAGCTGCGCCATTTCAGAGCCATATGGGAGCTTCAGACAACAAACGCATTATTGTAAGGATGAAATACCATCTCAAATTCACTTAGTTTTTCCTCCAAGTGCAGCCCGAACAGAGCAGTAAAAAGGTGATTCGTACATGCAGGTACCCTGACCTAACGCTTATAGAAAAATTAACAAAAGCAACTAACACGCTCAAAGTAGGAACTATTTCATTGAAACAATTAACGTCTGCATCAACAGGCACAGCCATAAAAAAACAGCGCGAGCTGAATTGCATTCGCGGCGCAAATAAGCGCCAAGTTACATTGGCGTTTTTGTAATGTAGGAGTCTGAGATCAGAAACGCATACTCTGCCTCTCGCACAATTGGTACTGGAGAAATTTGTGCATTTGTAAGCGGGGTTCATGAACGAATCTCTCGGAACAATATGTAAGCCATCTTTTGCCGAGGCGACCTTTACTCAGCTTTCGAAATGAATTGCCCGCAGGCTAGCGGCGGCGGCCAACCGCTCGCATAACAGGGATCGACGAATCCATACGTGTGCAACGAAAGGGGAGAAGGGATCCAGCTCCAAGGTTCTTCGCGGTGTTTGTACACGCTCGCCATTTGCGCCTGCAAGCACATTTTTTTCAACCATCACTCTATTAGCATTCCTCTACCGCCGTTTCACTAAAACTTTGACAAACGCCTCGAGCTGCAGTCTATAGTTTTACAATACACATTTGGTGAAACGTCGCTGCCCACGATGCGCACCGAGCGAGCGGATACAACTAACAAGTATTTAATGCACACCTCGCAATGAACAGCACTCCATGGTCCGGAGAAGCGACAACACAAAAAATAAAAAATAAATGTATTCCTCCTCAGAACTTGAGTTTGCGTTTCCGGAGATGCCAAGTAAACCGTGCTCACACACTTCTAACTAACGCATAGTTTCATTTCGGATTTCATTCAAGGGCTATACAATATTTCTGGCTGTGCACCTTACTTTCAACCGGAAAAGCCAGTAGACAGCTCGCGAGGAGGGCTTACCCCTCACGGGTTTCGCGCCGACTGCCTTTCCGCGCGTTAGGAAAGACATAGCGGCACAGACATAAGAAGCATTAATCGAGAACATGGTGGCTGCCGCTCCTTATAACGCCGATTACAAACGTGGGCAGGAAGTTTTTCGCTGCGCACATAATCTGCTCTGCACACACAGCACTGCTTAGAGTGGTTAAGGAGACCAAATGAATAAAAAAATAATTGTGTAGACTTACCGTAAGTGGACGATTAAGAAGAATTTCATTGAAAACGTAATCCACGAGAGAAAACGCCGCAGACACCGACACATCGGCGCACACAGTTGTTTGGTGCCCGGATGATTTTCCGCCGCCTCGCGCCAAAATGGGCAAAAAGTGAAGCAGAAACCAATTTCCCGGTCGTGTCTATATCAGTTGCACTCTTGCCATGGGTAGCTTGATCTAGCATCCAAGACAACAAAGGGCAATTGGTTTAAAGCTTAAATTGTCCACTCGCGCTTGAAAAACCTTATTGCTTCATCGAAAAACACAACAAAACCTTTTTAGTTTGTCCATGCACGCCGCGTCTCCCATCGAATAGTATATGGTGCCCATTTCAAACAATTATAATATCGCACAGCATAACGTCTTTTTGGCGCGTGCTCGTGTTTGGAAAACAGTATAAACGTCAACAGCGTGTTATCGCCGGCGAAGCAGTACGTGTGTTGCGAAGAAAGAAAAAATACTGGGTTCCTAATTGTTGAGTCGCAGCACTTTTTTATGTGAATGCTAACTGCGTAGGAATAAATGGCAAATCTTAATCGCGCAAAGAACATTGATCTTTGAGACTCTTCAAATGATCTTTCTAAGAGATGGGCGCATCCTTGGAATATCACCCCCGTTACACCCCCTTAATTTACAGGAGGTTTTAAAGAGAAATAAATGTACGATAACTGATGAAATGCTTCTTAATTAAGCTCGCTGAACAGTAACAATAGAACGATGTAATAGTATATTCTCGAGAGATTCTTTTAAGGGAGAGCGTGCTCGTTTGATGTAGTACAGTTTGCAGTACCCTTACTTCAGAACTGGGTGCCTTTCCTGGCTCTACCTGTCAGCATTAAAGATTATTGAATTGTATTTTCAATATACGTCGTGGTTCAAAGAAAAGTAGCTTTTCAAAGCTTCTAAAAACAATATACAGGAGGGTGTTGCATTGTCCTCGGACAATATTTTTTTTTTATTCCTGAAAGAGCGAAGGAGGTGGAGGACTCTGGCTATAGCTGCGGTCACCCGATGGAGCTTTGTTCGTGGGGGTTTAACCTCCCAATTAAGCCAACTCAGGCAATGAGGGATACAATAGTGAAGGGCTCAGGACAATTCGATCATCTGGGGTTCTTAACGTGCACTGACATCGCACAGTACACGGGCCTCAAGAATTTCGCCTCCATCGAAATTCGACCGCCGCGGCTGGCATCGAACACGCGTCTTTCGGGTCAGCAGACGAGCGCCATAACAACTTAGCCACCGCAGCGGTCCGATGCAGTTCTTCTCAGCATGCAGTGCGACAAGAAATGGATATTTTAATAGATTTAGTCGAAAGGCAGTGTATACATTGCTAGATATGTCTATAGACAATGGTTTATATGCAGTCTAAAGATTGTCAATAGACGATATGAAATTAAGGTGGTTAGAGACTTTGATCTATAAATTGTCCACAGACCGTCTATAGACAAATGGCTATTAAGGCAGTTATATACTTTAGTCTATAGAGAGTTTGCAGATTGTCTATAGACGAAAGGAAATAAGGCAGTTATGGACTTTAGTCTATAGATGGTCTATATACTGTCTATGAACAAAAGAAAATGAGGCAGTTATAGACTTTAGTCTATAGATAATGTTTTGACCGTCAATAGACAAAAGAAAATTATTTATGTTATATACTTTAGTCGTTAGATTGTCTGTAGACTGTGTATGGAAAAAGGAAATAAGGCAGATATACACTTTAGTCTATAGATAATCTATCAACCGTCTATCGACAAAGGAAATTTGCCTGTCATAGGCTTTAGTCTATAGATTGCTAAAGACTTTTTATGCACAAAACGAAATAAGGCCATTATAGACTTCAGTCTACATATATTCTATTGACCGTCTATAGATAAAGGAAACTTTTGCCTGTTATAGACTTCAGACGACAGATAATCTATGATAACACTTCCGTTGGGTCTAGTAATCTATGGATTATCTAGAGACAAGGAAATTAACAAATAATGCACTTGCGCAAAGAAAACAGGACACAACAAAGTAACACATACGACAAGAACATTAAGGAAATTAAGGAGGTTATAGACTTTAGTCTATAGATAATCTATTGACTGAATATAGACTAAGGAAAAATATGCCTGTTATGGAATTTATTCTATAGATGGTCTAAAATAAGGCGGTTATACACTTTAGTGTATAGATAATCGATTGTCAATCTACAGACAGCGAAATTATGTCTGTCATAGACTATATTTTATAGTCTATGGACCATCTATAGACACAAGGAAATTAAAACGATTATAGACTTCAGTCTATAGATAGCCTATAGACAGAAGGAAATTAAGGCGGCTATAGACCTTAGTCTATAGATTGTCTATAGACTTTCTATAGACAAAAAGCAGTTTGAAGGACGGATTTAGAATCTATGAAAGTCTATAGACAGTCTGTAGACCATTTTCATGAGGATTGTTTCTCCGGTGGCTGGTTTGGCTGAAATGCTGGATGGGTTGCTTTAATTCCGCAGTGAATGCTGTTCCTCTGTCCGTGATGAGCACCTCGGGGGCGCCGTGTCGCAGAGGAATGCACTGTAGGAAGAATTTCTCGACTTCTCCTGCTGTTCCATTCGGTAGGGCTTTTGCCTCGGCATAGCCGGTCAGGTAGCCGGTCGCTATGATGGTCCACTTATCTGCAGACGTTGACTAAGGGAAAGGGCCAAGCAAGTCCATGCCATATTTGCTGAAGGGGCCTTCAGAAGGGTGCAGCGGGGTTCAGAAATCTTGCTGGTTGGGTGAGAGGGGTCTTTCGTCGTTGCTAATCTCGGCAGGTTTTCATATAATTCGCGACATCGGCACATAGTCGAGGCCAGTAATACTTGTCTTGAATTCGGTGGAGGAAGCGAGAAAACCCGATATGTCCAACTGTAGGCTCGTCCTGTGAAGATTGAACTTATTCACGCAGACATGCAGGCACAACAGAGAGGTAGGCTGTTTTGTTCGCTGCGAAGTTCTTCACGAGGGTATCACTCGGTACACAGAACGAAGACAACCCTCGCTCGACCGGGGGGGGGGGGGGGGGATGTAAAGAAAGCTTGCCTTCCAAGTACTCGATGAGGCGTTTCTGGCAGGGGTCCGATCGTTGCTGCTGAGCAAATGAGGTGGAACTAATGGTTCCTAGGAAGGCATCCCCATCATCGTCCGGCGGAAGCGCACCTGCAGGGGCTCGTGACAGGCAGTCAGCGTCAGAATGCTTTCTTCCGGAATTGCAAACTACGGAGACATTAAACTCCCGGAGGCGCAAGCTCCATGCAGCGAGGCGGCCGGTGGGATCTTTAAAACTGGCTAGCCAGCACAGTGCGTGGTAATCACTGACCACGTGGAACGGTCGTCCTTAGAGGTAGGGAAGGAATTTCGACGTTGCCCAGATGATGGGAAGGTACTCCTTCTCACTTGTCGAATAGTGAACCTCGGCGTTGGAGAGAGCGGCTAGCGTATGCGATTATTTTCTCCAGTCCGTCAGTTTTCTGAACGAGGACAGCGCCTAGGCTCAAGCTGCCTGCGTCAGTATGAATTTCACTCTGGGCAATTTCATCAAATTGCGCGAGGATAGGTGGGGACTGTTAATGACGCTGAAGTTCCATCAAATCTTCCAGTTGCGGCGCTTCACATTTGAATGGTACGTCTCCCTTTGTGAGGTCGGCGAGGGCCGAGAGACACAAAGGGACACAAAGCTGGGAGACACAACTCAATGAAAAGTCACTCCAGTCACGAGCAGCAACGAAAAGACAGCAGTGTTTCAATGAAAACTTCTCAAAAGAATGATGAGCTGGACTGTAGTCGCTATGGATCCATATTAAACATTGACTTCAGAATAACGGCCTGAGGGGCGAGTTGGTGCATGATGAAATGAACGGCGGCACAAATAAGGACACTAACAAGAAAGAGACACCACATGCGCAGACTACCAACTGTTTATTGCGCGGAAAGGTGGCATATTTAAACATTCAGCTCAAGCATGTGACATCGCATTATCGCTCCGAACACAACACGTGGAAAAAAAAGCACCAACATCAGGAAAACGAACACGAAAAGTTAATCCCTGAAGAAAAAGTAACAGATTCTGATAAAAGGAATCAAAAAATTAAAGGGAGGGGCCGTCTCTTAGCAAAAGCAGTGTCACACAATCGTAGCAATAGCAGAGTCATACATGAGAAGCCAAAGCAATCAGACCGTAAAAACCAATAACAAATAAGAATCGTAGCAAAAGCAGAGTCAAAAAAAGAAGAAAGAGCAGTCAGAAATCGAAAAAACAACAGGCACTAAAAAGATAAACCCAATAAAAAAATAAACAGACGGCCGCTAGAAAAGGAGAGCTGAAAAGCCGCACTGAGCATGATGTCACAAAAAACGATCAAGAAATGAAACTTCATTTCTACGAATGTATATCGAAGAGTCGCTAACACAAGTGCTTCCCTTCTTTTTAATCATATAAGCCTCAAGAATTTCACGTGCCACCTGTCGCGACTCCTGCCCAGAATCGTTATTCCGTTAAGCCTTGGCTCACACTCACATTCTTTACAATGAGGAGGCAAATTTGACCACACCTCCGTTTTCTAGCGATTTCTCATGCTCCCGTGCCCTGTCGTTAATGCAGCGACCTGCCTGGCCTATAAACACCCTTCCACACGTCAGTGGGATTTCATGTTTTTATCTTTTTGGTTTTTACCTTTTTAGTGCTCCTTGTTTTCTCGGTTTCTGACTGCTTTTCCTTCTTTTGTTTGACTCTGCTTTTGCTACGATTGTTATTTGTTGTTGGTTTTTACTGTCTGACTGCTTTTGCTTCTCATTAATGACTCTGCTAGTGCTACGATTGTGTGACACGGCATTTGGTAAGAGGTGGCACCCTGCTTTTAGTTCTTTAATTCTTTTCATCAGAATCTGTTACTTTTTTCTGCAGGTGTTAACTTTTCTTGTTCGTTCTCCTAATGTTGATGCTTTTTTTCTCCACGTGTTGGGTTCGGAGCTATAATGCGATGCCACATGCTTGAGCTGAATATTTAAATATGCCACCTTCCCACGCAATAAACAATTGGTAGTGTGCGCATGTGGTGTCTGTTTCTTTCTTGTTAGAGTCCTTGTTTGCGCCGCCGTTCTTTGCATTAAACTTTGACATTTGCGGTTGTTGCGCTATGTTTTCCTTCTTTGCAGAATACCCGCTATAAATGTGCTGCACAAATACGTAATTGATAGCTCTAACGTAAAAGCGGTTTCAACGAAGAATGCGAAAACCTATTGCAGCACGTCATAAAGAAAAAAAACTGGTCTAGAAGGGAAACATTCTTCATGTGCTAGGAAACACAATGCATGTACCGTGTTGTATCCAGGGTTTAAAGCTACATTTGTAATGAACAAAAAGAGATCTTTCTCCCGAACTACGGCCAATATTTTCACGTGGCCCTCTATTGCCATCAGCGTGTCCTGGGGGGTAGATTTCACATGCGAGGGTGACGCTAATGGGAACAATAAACATTTCCATGTGTGCATCGGTCACACTCACTGCTAATGCCACAGTTGGGTGTTCATGCACCCAACCGTGACACATCGATGGCGCTCTGTGGATGATCGGAATGACTGTTTTCGTAATATTCAACTGCCAGCCATTTCCAGGAACGTCAGTAAAATCTGCAGATATGGCTACTTTTAGAAATTTTATTTCAACGTGGGCTTAAAACCACCCGCTGGAAACCAGGCGCGTTGTCGCTACTTTGGTATAACTGATGCAAGGATCAAGAGAAGCACTAGACAGGAAATGTTTTGTACAGGAATGTCTCAAAATTTTCTTTTCTTGATACTTTCAAGGTTAGGTAATCGGGGGTGAAGGCTTTTACGTTAACATTTGACTCAATTCTCTGAACTCGCAGCAATCTCAGGCTTAGCGTCATGCCCTAACCTTGAATTGCGTGCTGCTGAGCGTGCAGCTCTTGGTTTGGAGAGTGGTGAGCAAAAAAACATTAAGGAAGCGAGCAACGACAACGGTGAAAATTTTAATAACGACAGCTCCACGCATTCTCTGATACAGAGTTTTATAGACGTTCCAGCAGAAGGCATACCGCGAATAACTCATTTTTTTCTTTTTTCTGCTTGGCCCATCGTCGTGACCTATACCTAATACTCTTTTGTCACCACCTACAAAGGTGTGGCGCGCCCTGTAAGTTGTCAAGAAGGAGCTAACGCCCAGGGCATAAGAGGCAGCCCGGGTGTCTAATATGTAACATCCTCGAAGAAATCAAGAGCCATGGGATGCTGGTGACTCGGTTCATTAAGCAACATGTATCCGGTTATGGCGCCAGCATGATGGGCGCTCTGGCACAGGCAGAGAACAGATAACCGCGTGTCCTTCATGGTCGGCGAAGTGCACACATTCGGCCAATGGGAGTGCTCTCCTCCATGACTTCAGGGAAGAGTTTTACCTCTTTTTTGACATGGTGAAATTTATTGTATTTGTAGGTTTAGCTATTTTTTTCCCTCCAGAAACTGTTCAATATAAAATTTCGTGCAACATACTACAACAAAGCAGTACAAATATTCTTATTAGGCATATAACTTTGAATAGCGAATTATGCTCTACAGCACAAAATGTTTTTAGCCAAAACCAAGATTTTATAAAAGACTTCAATGAAAGTTGTAATGATACGTGTTCTCTAAACGCAAAAAAACTCTCAAAATTGCCTGAAACATGCTAAATATTTGGCGTTCGATTGGCCAATAAATGAGAAAGACCGAAGATCTATCTTGAAACCTAGTCTGCAACAAAATAGGAACTGGAAACCCTGCAGTCGGGCACCTCAGTGTGGCCGCCTGATTTGCAGGCTGGTTTCCGCCGTGGCCACTGTCAGAACTGAATTCGTAAGAAAAGCTGCCATCATGAGACCCACTGATGTGTGGACTATGGATAAAACCAATCGTAGTAAAAGCGGAGGACTCCATATTTTTCTTTGTGTTTTGAAGTGGGCGTCACGCTTGCGGTGGCTGCCGGAAGATTTGACGCTATAGCGTCTTCGAAGCGCGTGCACAGAATGCGAAGTTCGTAAAAATTAGAAACGTTAGAGGCGCGCATAAGTGCAGGCTGCATCAACGTACCCTATTGCGAGCTGGCAGTTTTACAAGCCCTATCATATCGCTTCTGTGGGCTACCACTGACATGCTACAGGATTATACTTCGGCCACCGCTTTCGAGAAAGGCCTGTAGAAGGCCCTTTCAATAACGCGAATTGCTGGAAGTGGTAGGGGCTCATGGTGAGCCGTGTTTCTCATGGTACTTCATTACGACTGTGGGGAAGCAATGTCTACAGGAAGAACGTTTTCTTGGCGGCAAGACCAATTCTGATTCCACGAGGAGCTTGTGCCATCTTACACTCCCCCAGCTGATAGAGGGCATGTGTATGAAAAGAAACATTCGAAAATAAAGGCATGAAAATAGACATTCGACACGATTTTTTGAAAAAGTGTAATTTTCAAATTTTGGTTCTACACTTACTCGCAATCTACTTAAAATTACATGGGAACTATTAACAAACGGCCACCTGCATGGATAATATGTGAACAAAAAATATTTTTGAAAGTTTTCTTGTTTATGTTTCTATTGGCTGCGTTCCCACCCAGAAGCTCCCCTTCCCCCTACACCCCCCTCGGCCAGGATACCCGCTCACGCACAGAGTGCGTTGGTTATGAACATACATCGCTTTTGACTTTGTTTCACAATTCCACATTGCGCTCTTGGTTGAATAGGCTTTTCTTCGCTAAGAGACGATGTCCTAGGACAACTTGAAATCAGATAACTGTTTTGAAAAATGTCGTTTAAAAGTACTCATATGAGACCTATCTTTAAATTGTCTTCCAAACCGTACCCGGCTGACGCCACAACCACCGCTGCGAATTCTACGTGTCACATATCATGTTTTCTCTATAGCACCGTACACGTGGCTGGGCGAAAGGGCAAATGGCGGAGAAGAGCAGTGGAATGTGCGGCTTGTGCTGTTGGCTCATCCGCTCCGCGTTGCACAGCAGCAACTGGCGGGTTGTGTTTCGCTTTTGAAATTCTTCTCAATGACGCAAGCGCACTGTCATTGCCTGCTGAAAGGAAAACCAAAATTGTAATGACGAATGTGCAAATGTACATTGCTTTGCGCACACAACAGCAATTACGAATGCCTACGTAGGATGTGCCCCGTTTCTAGTCCTCTCGGTGAACATACTTGTTTCGTTTTCAATTTGGCATTTTCTTTCCGCAGGACCAGCTGTCGGGCTCGTCAAGTCAAGGTTCGCACTCGGGTCGGAAAATAAATGTTACAAAAAATAGCTTCATAAAGCTGTAACTACGAAAGACTAATATCTTGTCCCTCTTGGGCGCCTCGTAGGCGCTCCTAGGGCAGTGCGAATATCTCTGTCATGTGAAAAGAATCTTAAGTTGGAGCAGTTAGTGATACGAGAACATTACAAAAAAAAAAACGCTCAAAAAGAGCTATCTCTTTACTGGCCTGTTCCTATGCACTGTCCTAAATCCTTTATGTATCGTGTTATGTGTCGACTACATGAAGTCTTGAATCAGACCTCCGGGTAACTGTGCGCGTGTTGGGAAAGCGAGCTGTTTTTTTCGCCTTCCGGAGAAGACAGATATTTGCAGTAGTCAGAGCAATCTGTTTATAGAATCCTGTTACAGACAAGTGGCGTTCGCAGCCGGGGCGCCAAGACTTGCTTCGCGTCCTCTTTGGGAGAGTCAGCAGACTAGAAGTGCAAGAGTGCACGGATACTATTTGTTTTGTTTTATTTCTGCTTCTGAATTACAACGGCATCATTGGGCCCACCAACTCGTAGTCCATACCTCAGCATCCAACAGACTAGCACCGTCTCTTGATGGGGGATATCAAGGATATTAACAAATCCTCGAGCGAAAGGGAGAGGGCGCAGATCGGTCGATCACACGGAGACTTGCGAATTATCAAGACAACAGCTCAGGATTTGGAGAGGCGAGTAATCCGCAAGCCTGCTCCGCATGTCTTGTAGATGTCTCCACCTTTTTCGCCACCTCCTTCCACCGCCGCCGCCGCCGCTGCCTTGTTATTTGTTGCTATAGGAACGCTGATCATGTACAGAGTGCAGTAGGTGCAGAAGCCAGTGCCACCTCTGTTTTCGTAGTTTCCCGGCCGCTCTCTTCGGCCTTGGGCGCCTGCCGACATCTTCTAAACTCGGTCGCCACGCTTCACCGAGAGCTCTGGCTATGGAGCCCCTATCGCCAGTGTAAACTTGCACGCCTGATTTAAATCCTGGTTCTATTGCTTTACTCTGTACAACAGGAAAGTAGCAAATATCATCACAGGAAGCCTTCAAAATTATGGTGTAGGAGTACTTTGATGGTGCGGTGATCAACCACTGAGAACTTGCTAGGGTACACCTGCTAGCAGCCGTACCAACTGCGAGGCCGTTTACCGCGATGTAATGACAGCGGGTCGACGCCAATCGCTGGAGGACCTCATTTGTTAAACATTCGTCACTTGCTCCTTCAGTTTCACCCGACTATAGTGCTTTAAATTGAAAGCATGGAAACACTCAACGGGAATAAAATGCGTTGTCGGCAAAATGAATTCTCTGTACCGGAACCGATGGCGGCAGAGCGGAAATTACAACTGTACGCTTCGGTGCATCTTCATTGCGTCCATGTCGTCATCTCCAGACACCCGGGGGAAAGGGGGACATCTAGCCCTAGCTAGATTATTCGAAGAAATGTCTGGCTGTGTGCAGACAGACGTTTAGGGGTCTACATTCACAGCCGTGAAATATTTACACACAATTTGATTCGAAAGCATCAACGACTTCTAGTGCTATCGAATTACCAACAGATGTTAGAATTAAGTGTCTCTGTTAAATATTTAGCGCTGAGTAAGCGCTAAGGTTAACTGTCCTCGATACGTCACGAATGAACAAGCCTTGAGTAAGGTTGCTAATATTTTTCGCCTGTTCACTGCGCTGGATTTGCGTTATTGACACACCGAGCCTTACTGTTTCCAAATGCATTCGACTGCCTTTCCAAATTGTTTTCCAAATGCTTTTCAAAATTCTAGAGGCCCGTTTACTGTACGATGTCTGTGCACGTTAATAAAACTCAGGTGGCTGAGATTTCCGAAGCACTTCAGTTAAGCGTCCCTCATAGCATGAGTCGCTTTACGACGTTAAACCCGATAAAGCACAAAACTATTCTCATCCATTACTTCAACGTTTCTTGATAATATTGAAAGCTACGCAGCACGCATCACACGCAGCTTTTCTCCGGCTATTTAAATTTTAATTGCAGAAGGAGCACAGGAAAAAGACAACAGTTACGAAGCAAAGGAACTAAAAACAAGATGCTGACTTATGCTGGGTTGAGTATTTATATTCACATTAGAGCACCTTTATTCCCTCCCAACAATATATTGATCAAACTAAGTTTGATCATAGATAAATGAGGAATACAGGAACCAACTGCAGATGCACGTCGCGCCTATTGAAATGTCTCGCACAGTTATGATGGTCAAACGGACAGTGAGGTTGAACCAAATTGCACATTTAGCCAGTGCGTGGCAGCTGATAAGTTACCGTGCATGTATTCAGTGCTTCTAGGTAGCGCTGAAACAGTTCCCGACAAGTGCATAACCTGGAAGTAAAGATTGCCTTCACCAGACCATGCCACGGTGAGCTCTCTGCAGTGAAAAAAAAGCAATTTCACCCGAAGAACATCCGCTCATCCGCTGCTCGACAAAAGCACATCGAATGTGCGACTGCCGCCGCTGCACTACATTGCCCACCTGTGGAGCTGGCAGGCTTTGGTCATTTGCTGTGCCGTTGGATGGAAAGGCACTTCGAAGTGGGTACAGAAGTAAATCGACAGTACAGTGTACACGTGGTTTGCAAAATGGCGGCACCATGCTCAGCGCGGACCGACGTTGTTCGTCTTGCTGGAAACACTTCGTGCGAGGGCTGTAAGCGATGACGTATGCAGCTAGATCAGAGAATTTTGGGCGATGCCGTTCAGCACGAGCTTACAAGGGAAGCACTTTATAGCCGCCTTAAGTTAAAGTCGCTGGGTCTTTCCACCGTCACTCTTACGACTTCCGGCAGCGTTTCTAACCAGAAGGTGGCGAAACGGCTTGTGTGCCGACGAACTCTTGAAAAGTCGGTTTTGTTACGCGGAAGTCTTCTGCTGCTACTGAAAATGTTCGTATCTGGAACAATATTTAAAGCACGCTCATAAATGAAAGGTGTAGGGGAAATTTTGTGGACGAACCCCAACCTAGAGGCCTCACGGGAAAGTGACATAAGAGTGCCTACTGGTTCCCACCACATATGAACTGTTGTGACTGGCTTGGCTTTCATTTTTATTCGAAAAAAATACGCCAACTCGCATTACAAGGCACAGTAATATCCCCGAGGCCTAAAAGGCCAATTCGCGTAGGTACAGGCGCGGATAGAAGTAAACGGAGCGCGCCGCACAAGAAAGAACTGCTTTTCAGCGCCGCCTAGCCAAACCACACGTAAGCTCAAAATTCCGACGCGCATATGCAGGCCCCCTACCGGGGCAACCCTCTCATTGCCCCGCTTCCCTCGCATTCGGCCGGCGTCTATGTCTTGCTGATGATGACTATGGTCGGATGGTTGCGCCCTTAGTAGCGAGCGTGCATTTCGGAACGCACAGACCGCTGACTTGATGCCACAAATCCCGCTCGGGGCGTCGCTATCATTATGTCGTTTCATCTGAGACATCTGTAGGCGCGTTTCCATCGCAAATAGCGCGCGTCCTTCGAACTTTAGTTGCCTCTGGGATTCATTTCCGTCTCGCTATAGACCAAATAAACTCAAAACACTCGATCCACCACCGCAGTTTCTGGTTCTCTTAATACAGTTACCGTTAATTCTTGGCTTGCTCCTACGAGGAACGACGGAGCGGCAAAGCATGCGTCCTGTGTGTCTGTACTGCACCACAGCGCTCCTGCATTGAAACCTCGCCAAGGAGGTCAGCTTAAAAGGAGAATAAACCGCGGCTCTTGGCGCTTTTTGCAGCGCTATCAAGCGTCTCAAGGATAGTGACTGCTGCCAAATGTGCTGGATGCAGCTGTTGGGTTTCCACACCTATATTCTCAAACAGACCAATGTCTATATGTAACCGGTAGCAGTGAAGTAATTCAGCTCGCACAGAAGAGTTTGGATCTTTTGCCGGGTTCTGTCGTGGCTCATACTCTGATTAGTGGGCGATCACGGGTACTTATATGCCGAATTTCGCACGCGGGGCACGCAACAGTGACGCACTGCTGCCGCGGCATTCGTGTGGTGCGACAGCGGGTGCTTGTAGTGATCATAAGATCCAAAGGTGCATGCAAAGTGATTACCATGAGCTCTGCCCCGCACATGACAGTGCGATACGCAGCGCACTGTCTCGGTGGCGTAAAGAGCAGGATGCAGTGTAGGGGCAGTTTGTTTCGGGGTAGACAGGCAGGGTGCATGCACTAGTGCTTCGTCGGCGCCTGGCAGGGACAGGGCAAATCATCAGTGATAACTGTAGATATTAACCCAAAACTGCGGCAGTACGCCTAGTGTTTCGGGCGCGTTTGCTTGCGAGCTAGACGCAGAAGAGTGCCAGCGGCAGCAAAACTTCTTTGCACGCGGGTTATTTGCGGCGCAAACGCGCGTCCAGCTGCCTTACGCGAAGCGCCTTAATGGTAGAGCCGTTTCCGCGCTATTTGCCTTATTAAGACAGTGGTCTGCGTATTCCGAAATGTTCGCTAGCTACGCAGAGCGCGACCATGCCATCATGATCATCATCAGCACGACACAGACGCCGGACGAATGCGAGGCAAGCGCAGCATTGAGAGGGCCGCACCGGAAGAGGGCCTGGACATGCGCGTGGCGATTTCGAGCTTTCGTCTGGTTCGGCTAGGCGGCGCTGACACGAGTTCTTTCTTGTGCGGCGCTCTCCGTTTACTTCGGTCCGCGCCTGTACGTATGTATGCTGAAGGGATGCGCTGCATAAAGCAACAAGCTCTTCTGCTAAACGAAGTAGCATGAAGACCTAAAACAATCATTTCATACTAAAAGAGATGAACTGCTCAGTGGCGCTATGCTGGGTTTTGCTAAAGTCTTAAATTTGCAGATTAAATATAAGAATTCATCACAAACTTGTAGTTGCAGTCGAAGCAGGACACTATTCCCAAAAGCGGAGATTCCGAAATCGGACAATCCTGCGGCAAACCTTGAGGATATCGTGTCAAAGAAACAGTTAATGCCCAACCTCACATACATTTTGACATGTGAGGCATCAAATTAAAGGCCAGCGACGGCAGCAACTAACAGGCTTCTCGAATAGCCATAGCAGTATGGTGTCTGAGCTTTTGTCAAGCTTAACACCGTTTAGACAGATTTAGAACTGTATCATTTTTGAGAATCTTTTCAATTACGAGAGTTACCAAAGTTTCTTTTTAACCTTAAAAAGCAGTATTTTATCAGCCAGAGAAGTTTGCGGTTGGGGACATGTTGCTGGCCATCGCCGCAAATATCTAAATGATAGTGCATTGAAACATTAGGTGGCACACGCCATGTACTAAAATACCGCATTTTGTCCCATTTTTCTCAAAGTCTAAGAATGTCTTCTCTATATTTTGCTGACATCAACTTAGAGCGCGGTACTTCGCACGAAGGTGTCACTTGAAGTAGTGTTGGGGAGATCCGCCACCATCATAGGATCCAGGCACTAAACTGCGCGTGTTTCCTTGTTTGATGATTTCTACACTTTGGCTCTGAAAGGTCCAGGAAAAGTTTTTCATTGTCGTTAATGCGTAGTGCAGAGTAAAAGGGACAAAGTTTTCCATGAAAACATTTTTCACTTCGGAGAATATTGCAGCGAATCTTTGTACAGCTTCTTCATTCTTGAAAGCTGTCGGGGCGTGGCTTTATCGGTTTGTGATGCATGGCGCGACCAGATTTATCTCGATTGATTGCATCCAAGCCCAGCCTATTTAACGTTTTAACTCTGCACACCGTATCTCCAAAATTTGCTATCAGCTTTAAATTGAGCACGGAGGAGAACGGCGGGAATTCTGTTCGCCGGCCACAGAGCCCGCTTGTAGCTTTCACCGCTACCGAGTCACCGCCACCGCTCCCTGAACTGCCGTCATCGCTACCCCACAATATTTCCGCGCAATCATATAAGAGCTTTGGATATCTCGTGACATATGTTTCTTCAGACTTTAGAGAAAGTTACCTGGTCCGATGTAGAAATACTGCTGGTATTATGAGAGCGTCTTTCTTTCTCCTATTTAAGACACTTTCAATAATATTTTCTAATTTTCTGCTCTATACCTAACGAATAAACTTTTTTTTAAAACAACCTTCAACTTAATGACCTAACCACGAATTCAAATTTCCGTGGAGAAAAAACAGCCATTCAAAAGGCAGCCGTGATTTAAAATTCTTTTCAGCTGGAAATGGTTATTTGCAGATGAGCAAGTTGAGCTTTTCCGGCGGTTTGGCATATCAGGATTCGCAGTATGAGGCCTTGATGTGAACCTAATTTAGATATTTTCAAAGCTTGCAGAAGAGGTAATGCCACAATAAACATTTTAAAAAACGTAGGTAAGAGCTACCCTAAAATATGAAAATGGAATGAAGAAAGGACCCGATGCAGTTAACCTATATGAGTAAATGCGCTATTAAATTTTAGGTCTATAGAAAAAAGCGCAAAAACGATTATAAAACAGCATTCTGTAACAAGGGTACGTATCAAATGATTGTGCCCTGCCTCTCAGTCGTGCAAAAGGTTTGGCTAGGCTAGAGCGAGATTTGCTCACTACTCTTACTTAGACACTTTTAGGCAAAGATAGAAAATGACGTGCTGGTATGTTTTAGTACACATGTAAATACGCATTATGTATCTCTAATAATGTTAAAAATGAGGCTCGCTTGGAAGCACCGCAAATTTGGGGCCCGGTATAATGATGAGTGGTTGTGTCGACACGCACATATGACCTCTAAGGAAACAAATGGGCATGGCAGCTTCGTGCAGCAATCCGAAATCCCAAATGCCCTAGAGAAGCATTTCGCTAGAGGTTACTTTATGTGAAAGACATAAGAGCGCAAATTGGCAACACGGACGAGGAAGGGAACAGGACGAGCGCTGCACTTTCAACAGGGTTTATTCAGGGAAGAGCGTATATATAGCCTCTGACCTTATCCATGTTCTTAATCTCAATCTGACAAACATCTACCTTTCACAGATATGCCTCAAGAAACATCATTTCACTGTGCCGGATAATAACCGAGGTATCACTGATGCAATTTTCACCTCGTTTCTTGATATAAAAGGCTTCCACGAGCTCACGTTCGGTCTTATCTCGACTTTTCAGTAGCACTTTGCATTCAGGCAGTCGGGGCTTGCAGACTATACGTTTCTCTTTCGAGCATGCTTGGCAGTGGTCTGGAAGATGGGCTCCTTTCTTATTCAATGAATTCTTGCGTTCAAGGAGGCGCTCATTAAGACACCGGCCGGTCTGTCCAACGTACACCTTCCCGCATGTAAGCGGGAACTCGTACACCACTCCTTTCTTGCAGCCAACAAGTGGCGTTCGGTGTCTGATGGCGCACTCTTTCATTTCCTTTCTCCCAATACGTGAGCACATTCCGGCTAGTTTTCGCGGCGCTGAAAATACCACGTTGACACCGTACTTATTGCCCACCTTCTTCAGATTATGAGAGGTGTGGTGTACGTGTAGGGTACAACTTCCGGCCTTTCCAGCCTTTTTTCTTGAGGTTTGTTGTTTTCATTGCTGCCCTTCAGCTTTTTCAGCAAGGTCTGCGTCACGGAGAGAACCAGGGGAGCCGGGAAGCCTGCATTCTGCAACCTGGACACCTGAGATGCAAAGCTGGCGTGCATGGCATGGTGGCAGGACTTCTTTAGTGCGGACGCTAGGCACTGGGAAGTGATAGCCCTCCTAACGGTCTTAGAATGGTTTGAATGAAATGGTAACAAATCTTTCTTGGTGCGTGGACAGTATCGCCAGCAAACATGTGAAGGGTGAAAGGTTAGGGTGAGGCCTAAAAACTGTATTTGGTTATTACTTCTATGCAGTTCGTGAGTGAAGGTGAGGCCCATGCTGTTTCGACCAAACGTACCTAAAACATCAGCTACTGCTTCGTCAAAACTAAAATCGCTATCTGCCAACAAGACCAGGTAATCGTCTACAGCTCTTTGCACAAATTGCTTTGCTACCTTCGTCGTCAATACAAGGCATATACTTGGGGCAATTGTTTCGTGCGGTTCTTGGTGCCAAATTTTCTGTATGCGTTCTCCTGCACCAATGCCTCAACATTTTTTTATTCATATTTATATTGATTTCAATGCCCGGCACACTTTAATGACAACGATGACGATCTCTATTACTTCATGCTCCTGTAGAATTATTTCTCTTTTTGAAGTATTGTTTTTCGTCTAGCTTCCCGATGATCGCCCAGGAAATCTACCTGTCTCTATCACTGGCTCGCTGAGATTGTTAAATTTTGTCTCCTGCTATGTTTGACAACAGTACATATACTGGATCGGCCGCGTATAATGGAAGCCCCGAGTTCTTTCCGGCGAGTCCACGGTTCCGAAAACCGCAACGCCACGTTTCAGCTGAAGGACAGAGGTGGTGCCACTTGACGACTCACAGGCTCAGATCATTTCGAGCTTTCATTATGCTTGGCTGATGAAGGTATGAACCCTGAAAGAGCATAGTACGAGACAAATGTTATATATCACATCATCAATTACACCTTTTTCGAGAAAGTACTTCCTATGCAGAATCGACATTTTAGCTAGTTGGTATTGAATCTTGTAAAAATATATAAAGCGCGCTCAGGAGAATGGACAAGGAAGACCAAACAACACAAGTGCTTACTCGCTACTGAGCGTTTATTCAAGAAACACAAAAAGCGAGAAAAACCACAAACAAAAAAGCCTTCATGCAGGCCCATCAGGATAAGTGCACATACAGGCGCGTCAAGATAAGAAAACTCCTTTCCATGCAGAACCCCCATGGGGTCGGCAACACGTGTGTGCTGATTCTTACGGATGTGATAGGCCTATGAAACCTCTCTGGTTAGCTGATTAGGGTGTCGAAAGAAGATTTTGGTTTGATCAAGCAAGGGCTTGCAACCACTGCGCCTGCAAGAGCATTTTTTGTCCTTGAAAAAGTCGCCTTCATCTAATCTCGCTTAGCACTGTTCAAAATGCAGCGGTTTCAAGCCTTTGCTTGATCAAACCAAAATCTTGTTTCGACACCCTAATCAGCTAACCAGAGAGGTTTCAGAGGCCTATCACATCTGTAGGAATCAGCACACGTGTGTTGCCGACCCCATGGTGGTTCTGCATGAAAAGGAGTTTTCTTATCTTGCCGCGCCTGCATGAGCACCTATCCTTATGTGCCTGCGTGAAGCCTTTTGTTTTGTTTGTGGTTTTCTCTCTTTTTGTGTGTTTCTTGAATAAACGCCCAGTTGCAAGTAAGCGCTTGTGTTGTTTGGTCTTCCTTGTCCGTCCTCCTGAGTGGGCTTTACATATTTTTACAAGAGTACTTCCAATATTAGTGATTACTTTGTTTCAGGTTCGTTCAGACAACGCCATATTGCAACCGGCCAGCTTTGCCATGTTTAGTGGAGAACACAGCAAGTACTACTTCCATAAACATTCAGCTTCATAACACCATCTAGAATGGCATCTGGAATTTGTTCTCTTTAATAGACCTATTCTTTTGTTCGCTTCTACCGCCATTTAAATGTTAGAAAAGCAGAATATTTATTCCCTCTGTCGACGAAGTGCTGAGTGTAAACATTCTAGTGTTTTCGTTCAAAAACTTCCAACAGTTGCGAAACATAGTGGCACTCCTGGGCAATGACATTGAAAATTCTTGTCCGTCTTTTTTTTCTGCAAATGTGAACGATATCGTTTTCGGGCTCCTGCCTAGAAACTAAGCTTGAAAAAAATTGTCCCGGACAATCCGATGCGAATGCTCTAGAGAGAAGCTTGTTGCTCGTGCTCGCTGAAATCACGTGTATTCAAGCATATGAATGCGCCGTGCACATAGCCGGCGCCTCGCTTCTCGCGCTAACTTCGTTGTAAGGTTGAACTACGCGTCAAAACAATCGCCTCGGAATGCCATTGGCCTTTAAACGCCGCCAACGCCTTGGAAAGCATGTGATGAAGCGCACCCATCACAACATCACTAACCATTTCAAATAGAAAAGAGGATCCTCCATCCTCCATGAAAAACCTTAGATAAGGAGCAGGAGGCCACTTGGAGGCGACTCGAGACGCGATCCTTAATGACTCCTTCATTACTATCAATACTCTACTATAAAGGGGAGCGCCATCGGAATCTCTCATACAAGTTCCTAGTCTCGGGCAATGGGAGGCCGTGTTGGTGAGCTCAGACCTGGGCGTTCAAACCCAGACCATTTAATTAGCTACTCGGGTCGCTGCCAGCCGTGGACTGATAGCCACCAAGCACGGACCATCTGCAATTTGCCTTCTGACGAAATAAATATTTTGCAGTCCAAATCCAATACGCAGTAGCGGCTCCTTTGGGGATAATAAAGTCGGTATATGGTGCGAATACATTTAGAAAGGTAGAAGTTGCGTGTAGAATCCGCGCTGGAAATCTGCAGCACGAGTATGTGATTGATATCTGTAACGCTAAAGCTACTACAATGAAGAATTCGATAACATATTGCAGCATGTTATGAAGAAAAAAACTGCTCTAGAGAGCAAACATTCTTCATGTGCAGCGTTATATCTAGGACTTAAATCTTCATTTATAAAGAGCAAAGGAGAGCTTATTTTTCGCGAACTATGCGCAATATTTTCAATGCCGCACGCAATTACCGTCAGCGCTTCCCAGGGGTTAGTTCAACATGCGAGAATGACACTAAGAGGAAAACCCAAAATTTCCAAAGGCGTCTCAATCACACTGGCGGAAAATGTCACGGTTGGGTGTTAACACGTGTTCGCTATCCCGAAGGCTTCAAAAACTGACTTTTTTTTCTAATACAGAATTGATCTATCAGATTTTCGAAGAAGTCATATATATGGCAACAAATTCCGCTCAGAAAGAGATAACAGCTTATGTTTTCTCAATATTTGCAAGTGATCGATGGCGCTCTGTGGATTTTTGAAATGATTGTTTTCGTTACATTCAACTACGCGCCATTTCCAGGAACGTGACTAGGGATCTGCATTCTATTGATGATAAGAAATTTCATTTCAACATGCGCTGAAAGCCACCCTCTGACAACCATGCGCATTGCGGCTGTTTTGGTGTAGCTCTCTACAGGCATCAAAACAAACTCTGAACAATCGATTCTTGTGCACAGGAATCTCAATGTTTTCCTTTCTTGATCCTTTCTAAGTTAGGATGTTGGGAAAAAAAAGCGTTAATATTTCGCATCGACTTGAGTCTGCCAAAGGGCTTAGCACCGTTCCTTAAGCTTTAATTACGTATTGTCTAGCCTGCAGCTGTTGCTTTGTAGAGTGGTGAACAAAAAGCATTAACTTGAGTGAGGGAGCTCCGAAAATGATCAAAATGCTAAGAACGACCACTCCATGCATTCCCTAATACTATGTTTTATAGACGCTCTAGCAGACAGCATTCTGCGAAGAACTCATTTTTTCTTTTCTCTGCTGGGCACGTCGACGTAAGCTATGCCCGATTCTTTGCACTCAATACTAAAAAAGGAGTTGCGTACCCTATACCTTGTACCTTTCGTACCCTGTAACTTGTCAAGACAAGGTTAACGCCCAGGATTTAACAGGCAGTTTGGGTCTCTAATAGGTAACACCCTCGAGGAAGTCACAATCCATGGGATGCTGTTCACTCTTTTCATTATGCTTTATGCATTCGCTAATGGCGCCAGCATGGCGGGTGCTCTGGAGCAAGCACACAACAGTTAATTGTGTTACTTTCATGCTGGGCAAGGACTACACATCTCTCCAATGGCAGTCGTACCCGTCACAACTTCAGAGGAGAGATTTAACTCTTTGCCTAACATGTGGAAAATTTATTTTTTGTAGGTTTAACTAGCTTTTCCTTGTAAAAGCTACGTAATATAAAGTATTACGCAAGATACGAAAACAAATGAGTATAAAGGCTTTTTTAGGCATATAACATTGAATAGCAGATTTTCCGCTGCTGCCCAAAATTTTATTTACCACAAACAAGATTTTATAGAAAACTTGAACACAATACGTAACCGCACTTTTTTCAACAATGAAACAAATGCTAAAAAATGGTCTGAAGTGTGCAATACGTTTGCCATTCTATTGGCCACGGAATGTCAAAAATCAAAGATCTATCGTGAAACCTAGTCCTGCTACAAGAGCAATTACTGGAATCTGCAATTGGGCATCTGAGCGTGGCCACCAGTGTTGCAGGCTGGTTCCCGTCGTGGTCTTCGTCAAAACTGAATTCCGACGAAAACGTGCCATCATCAGACCCACAATAGTAGTCAAAACGCAATCCTGACATTTTAGTGTTTTGGAGCCGGCGTCGTGTGTGCGGAGGCTGCCAACAGATTTGACGCTATAGCTTCTTCGGAAGACATGCACAAAGTGCCCCCTCGCGAGGAAAAAAAAGCCTACGTTAAAGACGAAATTTCAGTTCTACAAATAAAAGCCGGATAGAGCAGCGTGCCCGTCCGCCGTGCCGAACGCCCCGAAGTCGAGCGGCGAAGTCATCGGCGTGCAATCGGCGCGGTACCCCGTCTTCGCGTCTTCGAAGCACGTTAAAAAAATACCGCCTCGCCGGAAATAGGAAACTGCATAGAAAATGAAGGCATAAATATAAGCCAGATTCACAGTTCGCCGGTAAGCAAAGCGAAAGTTCCGAAATTAGCGTGCGAACTCGTCGTTAGCCGGCGAACGATGCTAAATGGGCGCGGTAGAAAAATGAGTTGTTATTGTGCCCTACGTGATAATATGAATTAAAGTACGAAATGCGCGCTTTCATTGACCCGGTTGAAGTAATATCAAATATATCCCAAAGCCCGAGAGGAATGGGATGTTTTTTTTGGTAATAGCGACGTACACGAATCAGCAAAAAGAAGAGGGAGGACAATTCTGCAGAAATTCCGAAAGCATTGCAATATCATGTTTTTTGAACCTCTTACACTAATTTTATATAATGCCATTTGTAATGTGGGTTTTTAATTTTGAGGGCGCAATGGCAATAGAAAACATTGTTTCCCGAAGACTGAAGTCGCAGCAACCCCAGCTTCATCGCTACAATCACCCTCCGATGAAAAATGGAGCCATGCGAGCGACTCAACGCAACCATAAGATGGCCGATTGGTAATAAGGATTCAGGCTCTGAATATGGGCTGTTTGACGCCCGCGACGAAGCAGATAGGCAGAAGGCTTGAAGAGCTCTAATGCGAATTTGACTGGAGATGCTTCCTTGATGACACAGCATTGGCCTTGCAACCTCGCTTGCAGTTTTTGGGATAGGCATGAGGTCACTGTCAACCTATAAATCTAGCATGGTGGGAAGGTGTCTAAGAAATGCAGATCATCCCTGCGAGCTTGATGGCTGGATGGTAAGCCGACGTAACCGATCGGGCGATGCGGCAAAATTCTTCGGCGTGCTTCACGGCCTGTGACGATGGTATATGGTTCATAAGGCTTATAGGGATTAATGGGCCAAGGCGACTCAGGTTATGTGCGACGCCGTAGTGACGTGCTCTGGAAATTTGACCACTTGGGATTCTTTAACGTGCACTGTTATCGCACAGTAGGCTGGCCTCTAGAATTTCACCTCTATCGAAATTCGAGTGCCACGGCAGGAATCGAACTCGCACGTTTCGAGCAGCCTAGCGCAATAACGACTGAGTCACCGCGGCGGGCCGCGTTTGCAGATGAATTATACTCGGAGTTATCTGGGCGCAAGGAAAGAAGGGTACCAGACATCGACAGCGCTTCAAGTTTATGCAGTAGCAAAGAAGATTAAACTATTGATGTGGTCTGAGTAGCCGTGTGGTAGTCAAAAGTAGTGAGTGCAAGAGCACTGTCCAAATTAGTGTGGTGGGATGCAGTATACATTGATACCATGTCTCCAAGTGTGTTAAACGGGTAAACCGGTCAGTGAGACCGTCAGTTTGCGGCTGGTAGGCAGCTGTGGCATCAAATAATTGTCTGGTGTTGGGGAACGAGTGCTTCAACAACTTCGGATAAGACCACCCGCCCTGTGCCACTTGGCGGCTGTGGCGCGCTGTGACGTAAGACGTGGCCGCTGGGAACGCGACAGAACGGCACTCGCCGCGGCGCCCGCCAGAGCGGGGCTTTATAATAGCAGGCGACATGCACACAATGGGGGTGGGGGGGAAACAACTCGCAACTCACTTTCCACATATGACCGCCATGCTCTGTTGGCCATCCTCCTGCTGCACTCCACTGTGTTTGACTTCTCACAGCCCGGCGGCCTATCTTCCATTCCCTCTTTTCGGAACCTGCACAGGGTTGGCACTGCGCCTCACATCCGATCCGACAAAAGCCTTACCGAGTGTCACCATGTGAACGCAAAGTGATCAATGATCAAGTGGAGGAGGTGTTAACGAAAGGTGTCATCCTACAGTCGTCGAGTCCCTGGGCTGCTCATGTAATTATTGTTCGAAAGAAGGATGAATCTTGGCGTTTCTCGTACATTACCGCCGTCTAAATGCAGTCACAGAAAAACACGTATAGCCCCTCCCTCGAGTCGACGATTCCATCGACTGCCTTTTTTCAGCCTACTACTTCTATTGACATCCGGTCGGGGTACTGGCAAATCCCTATGCATCCCTCGGACAAAGAGAAAACAGCGTTAGTAACTCGTGACGGCCTATATGAATTCAATGTAATGTCATTCTGCCTTTGTAATGCGCCCGCCTCCTTCGAGAGATTTATAGACACTATACTTTGTGCTTTTGACATTGAGGGGATTATAGACTTAAGTCTATAGTTATTCTACTCATCATTTATCGACAAATGTCTATTAATGCGGTTATAGACTTTAGTATACAGATAGTTTATAGATTGTCTATGAACAAAAGGAAATAAGGCAGTTATAGACTTTAGTCTATAGATAATGTATTGACCGTGTGTAGACAAAGGAAAATTATCTGTTATAAACTTTAGTCTATATATTGTGTCTAGACTGTCTATGAAAAAAAGAAATAATGCGGTTATATACTTTAGTTTTTAGATAATCTTTTGACTGTCTATAGACAAAGGAAATTTATGTCTGTTATAGACTAGTCTATATATGATCTATAGACTTTCTATGCGCGAAAGGAAATAAGGCCATTGTAGACATCAGTCTACAGAAAATCTATTGGCCGTCTATAGACAAAAGGAAACTTTTGTCTGTTATAGACTAGTCTACAGACAGTCTATGGTCCATCTAGAGACAGAAGGAAATTAAGGATGTTATAAACTTTTGTCTATAGATAATCTATTCACCGAATATAGACAAAGTAAAATTGTCTGTTATAGACTTGAGTCTATACATGGTCTATATAATGTCTATGGACAAAAGGAAGTAAGGCGGTTATAGACTTTTGTGTATAGATAATCTATTGACCGTCTATAGAAAAATGAAAATCATGTCTGTCATAGACTTTAGTTTATACATAGTCTATGGACGATCTATAGACAGAAGGAAATTGAGGGGATTTTAGACTTCAGTCTATAGATATTCTAGGCACCATCTATAGACCGAAGGAAATAAGGCGGTTATAAACTTTAGTGTATAGATTCTTTAGTGTATAGACTTTAGTGTATAGGGGTCTTTCGTCATTGTTAATATCGGCAGGTTTTCATATAATCCACGACATCGGCGCACAGTCGGGGCCAGTAATACTTGTTTTGAATTCGGCGGAGGAAGTGAGAAAACCCTATATGTCCACCAGTAGGCCCGTCCTGTGAAGCCTGAACTTCGCGCAGACTTTAAGGTACAACAGCGAGGTAGGCTGGTTTGTTCGCTGCGAAGTTCTTCACGAGGGCATCACTCTGTACGCAGGATTAAGACAATCCTCGCTCAAACGAGGCGGGGGGTGAAGGAGGCATGCCTTCTAAGCACTCGACGAGGCGTTTTAGGCCGGGGTCCGATCGTTGCTGCTGAGCAAAAGAGCTGGATTTAATGGTTTCCAGGAAGGCGTCCCCATCATCGTCCTGCGGAGGTGTATCTGCAAGGGCTCGTTACAGGCAGTCAGCGTCAGAGAGCTTTTGTGCGGACTTGTAAACTACGGATACTTCAAACTCCCTTAGGCGCAGGCTCCATCGAGCGAGGTGGCCGCAGGGGTCTTTCAAACTGGCTAGCCAGCACAGTGCGTGCTAATCGCTGACCTCCTTGAGCGGTCGTCCTTACAGGTAGGGTCGGAATTTTGACGTTGCCCAGATGATGGGAAGGTACACCTTCTCACTTGTCTAATAGTTAACCTCGGCGTTGGAGAGAGCGGCTAGCGTATGCAATTATTTTCTCCCGTCCGTCAGTTTTCTGAACGAGGACAGCGCCTAGGCTCAAGCTGCCTGCGTCAGTATGAATTTCACTATCGGCATTTTCATCAAAGTGCGCGATGATAGGTGGGGACTGTTAGTGACGCTGAAAATCCTTCAAGGCTTCTAATTGCGGCACTTCCCATTCGAGTGGCACATCTCTCTTTGTGAGGTCGGTGAGGGCCGAGAGACGCAAAGAGACACAAAGCCGTGAGACACAACGGAATGAAATGTCACTCCGGGCACGAGCAGCAAAGACAAGACAGCAATGCTTTAATGAAAAGTTCTCAGAAGAATGGTGAGCTGGAGTATAGTCGTTATGGATCAGTAATAAACTGACATTTGCTGTTGCTGCGCTATGTTTTCCTTCTTTGCAGAATACCCGCTTGAAAGGGGGGCGCTGCGTTCGCCGTGGTGAGCAGACGTGCTCATATCGGCTCCGTCGTTAATGCCCGCTTTGGCAGTGCTGATTAGTTTGGATTGCGAAGATTTTATTACCACTGTGTTCGTGAAGGTATCCGCTATCATCCGATACCCGACTTTCCATCCAAGGTGCGTTTTTCATCGATTCATCGGACTTTTCCTGGTTCACCGCCAAGAGGAGACGCTAGGCCGAAGCGAACCTAATGCTCGCTAGGCCTAGCCAGCTGTTCTTCTGCCACAGCATGGAGGGTTCCGCCGCCGCTTTGACGCACGGTTCCCAGGTTTCCCAAATGTGCGTGCAAGTAGAAGGAGAAGAAATTACGCCCGAGGAATTCCGACGCTCGCCCGGATGGCTGCACATCGGCGGGCACACGAGCCGAACACGCCTGCAAGGAACGCAGGGTGAGTCGACTTCTCGTGCCGATACTCCGAGCTCTCGACAGAAGCCTAAATTCAACAAGAACGTTAGGAGCGCAGTTATTCGGGCGGCTCGCATGCCCGCCATGCCTGTAGAAGAAATTAAGATCGTCGTGCGGCCCCGCGATGGGCTCGATATTTTCAAGGCAGGAGCTGCATGCGTGGCTAATGCCATCATGGCGGCAGCGGGAATTGAGACGGCAGACCGAGCTGAGGATATGGCGTGTCCCAATACCCAGCAGAACATTATGGTGCTCAGCACTCCGAGCGAGGAACGAGCGGAGAAGTATGCTCGAATTCAAGCTATCAACGTCCGAGGCAAAATATACGAGGTGCGCGCGTACGGAACGACCGCCCACGACACAGTCAAGGGCGTGATCAGGGGCATAGCACTCGAGGACAGCGAAGCCGAAATAATGCAGCAGATTGTTAGTACAACCCCCTCGCCGCGGGGGCGAAGCGTATCGGAAACACGACGACAGTAATCGTAGTGTTCAACGGTATCAAGGTTCCCAAGTATGTGCGTTACGGATCCACGCTCTACCCGTGCAGTCTCTACAGGAAGCAAATAGAAGTTTGCAAGGTATGCGGCAAAGTCGGCCACAGGCGCGACGTGTGCCCCACACCGGACGTTCGCGTTTGCCTTGCCTGCGGTGTTTCTAATCCAAGAGAGGGCCACAAGTGTGTCCCCAAGTGCAAGCTCTGCGGCGAAGAACGCCCCACCGGGGACCGCCTCTGCAGAGCCAAATACAAGGTTCCATACGTCGTACGGCGACGGCGATGGGAACGCCGTAACGCCGAAGAAGAGCAAAAGCAAGCACTCGAATCAAGTTCTCTTTCCACGCCTCGGACGCTCCCGCTCGCGCAGTGCGTCCCGTAGTGGATCCCGCAGCGCGTCGCGCAGCGCGTCGCGCCATGCCTCACGCCACGCTTCCCGTCATGCCTCGCGCAGCGCATCCCGCGGCCGTGACTCATCTGACGGGAACAGCTTCGGCGTTCAGCGATCGCGCTCCCGTGACAGAGTCAGCTGGGCCGACGCCGCAAAGGGCGGAGTTAAAAGCAGCAGCGCTAGCTCCAGCAGCGCCACTAGTGGCCGAACCACGCCGAGCAGCTGGCAGGCGTGGATTACCAGCCCCTACTACAAGGAACTCGAACTCCGCGCAACCAACGCGACGCTGGTAGAAACCACGCGCCGGCTCGCCCAAGAACTAGCCGAGGCCAAGAAAGAACTCCAAGCACAGCGAGCCCAGCCAGCCACTGTCCCAGCTCAGTCATCCGAGACACGTACACCCGCCGTTATCACCGAGCAGAAAACCGACACGCCATCACACCAAGGCACACAATCAATGGATACAACCCAAGACGAGCCCCAGCCGGAGCAGACCACTGACCCAACCCCCAAGAAACGAGCACGCACCTCTTCACGACAGTACAAGGACCTGACCCAATTGGAAACTCAGCTCGAAGCAAAAATCGAAGCGTTCGCCAACACCTACGCCAGCACGGCTGCCGTCACCGACCAACGCCTTTCGCGGCTGGAGGAGCTGATCACCACGTCCTTCTGCACCATACAAGAGCGTTTCGCCTTCATTGAACAGACCCTTAAGCCCATGGTACGCAGCCCCACCTTTGTGGCGCAATTCTCCAACCACCCATACCTTCAAGAAGAGACGCAAGCCCCAACTCCGACACAATCATGTCCCAGCCACAAGTCACAATAGGATCGCTACCGGGCCTTACGGTCTGGCAGTGGAACTGCAACAGTTACAACAGCAAGAGAGCAGTGCTGAAACAACACATCACCACAGTAACCAAGAAACCCGACATCATCCTGCTGCAAGAAACGGCGACGGTGACCCCCACCCTCCCTGGGTATCGCGCTCATGTTAGCCCGGCGGAGGGACGGGGCGTTCTGCACGTTCGTCCGCAAAGGGCTCACGTTCATCGAGCACCAACTCAAACACGGCCGCAGCAGGGTGGAATATACCTTCACCGAAATCATCCCAAACAAACAACGGAAAGGCAGCCTGTTCATCGCCAACATCTACAGTAACCCCAAGCACCAAACACAGAAATTCAAGACCCTACTACACACAGCCAGCACCCAAGCCAAAGACAACACGTTGCTGATCGGAGGGGACTTCAACGCCGCCCATCGAGCGTGGGGTTACGTGAAGGATACGGCCAAGGGACGGGACCTATTACAAGATATCCTGGACCACAACTGTGCCCTGATCACGGACCCCGCTCATCCCACCCGCATCGGCAACTCCGTAGCACGAGACACCACACCAGACCTTACGTTCATCAAGAACGACCACACGGGCAAAGTAACGTGGCACAACACCGGCGTCGACCTGGGCAGCGACCACTACATCTTCGAAATTACGATACCGAACCAATTCCGGGGCAACACCATTATGCACAAGTGGACGGACTGGGACGGCTTCCGTAAGGGACGGCCCACCACAGCACAAGACATCACAGACATCGAAACCTGGACGGAAGAGCTTTGCGATGCTGTGCACTCGGCCACCAAAACCATCGAAACGGACGAGGACGTCATCGCCATAGATAGCCGCCTGGCCCATTTGTTCGAGGCCAAACGTTCGATACAGGCGCGCTGGAAGCGGCAACGGTGGAATCGCAAATTGAGAAAGAAGGTAGCCGACTTAAACAGGGCCATTGAACACCACTGCAAGGTCCTGTGCCGTCAGCAATGGAACGAAATCTGCAACCGAGCTGACAGGCAACTGCATCGCGGTTGCACCTGGAATCTATTTCGGCACCTCCTAAACGAAACCAAGACCAAGTCAAACCAGCGCGACCGCCTCGCCCACCTCCTGCACACCACCACACAACAACAAGGAAAAGACGCCGTTATCAAGAGCCTGGAAGCCAAGTATCTGCCGGACACGCCAACGGAAATCCACCCGCCGTACGGGGGGCTGCCCAACGCGTGGCTCGACCGAGACATTACCGTGTCAGAGGTACGAGTAGCGCTGCACGAGCTCAACACCCGCTCAGCAGCCGGCCCCGATCTCGTTACCAACAAGATGCTACGAAACCTCGACAATGCATCGATCGAGGCACTAACCCGTTACTTCAACGAATGCTGGCGTTCGGGCAAGCTCCCCGGACAGTGGAAAACGGCAAGAACAATCCTGATCCCGAAACCGGGCAAACCACCGGACATCGGCAACCTGCGTCCCATCTCGTTTACATCCTGCGTGGGCAAGGTGCTGGAGCACGTGGTGGCCAACCGGTGGCAGGAATACCTGGAGAAGGAAGGCCTCTATCCGGACACGATGATCGGCTTCTGACACAGACTCAGCACACAAGACGCCATGCTACAACTAAAACAAGAAATCATCGACAACAAGACACAAGACAGCAAAGTAATTCTGGGGCTCGATCTACAAAGCGCATTCGACAAAGTCAAACACAGCCATATTAGCACAAGTATCACGACTCAACATTTGGGTAACGAGCTACAATTACATCCAAGACTTCTTGACCAACCGCACGGTGGAACTGCACGCCGGAGACCTCAGACTCCCCGAACGCAAGCTCGGTAGCACGGGTACCCCGCAGGGTTCGGTCATCTCGCCGTTGCTCTTCAACCTCGTTATGATCGGGGTAGCGAGGGCAGTAGCGGGGACCGGCGTCCGGCATACGATCTACGCCGACGACATTACCCTGTGGGCGGCCGGCGGCACCGACGCCAGCATCGCGCAACAGCTACAAGCCGCGGTTACCGCCATCGAGCAGCACCTTGATGGCACCGGTCTAGTGTGCTCGCCCGCCAAATCCGAGCTGTTCGTCCTCACACCATTACGACCGGGACGGAAACGCGCTCCCCCTCGGGAGTGCGATCACATCAAGATCATGACCGCATCGGGGCAACGCATCCCCGAAGTTCCCAAGATCAGAGTCCTGGGCCTGCTGCTAAACAAGAGCGGCCGCAACGACGAGACCATCAACAAACTTACCACCAAGGCAATGGACGCCATCCGGCTCATACACCGAGTCTCGACACGACGGGCGGGCATGCGTGAAGACAGTCTCGTGCGCCTCGTCCAGTCGTTCGTGATCAGTCACATCGCCTACGTTGCGGCCTACCTCAACTGGCAGGTCACTGACAGGAACAAGATCAACACGCTGATCAGACGGGCTTACAAGACGGCGCTGGGCTTAACGGAGACCACGAGTACGGCTCGGCTCCTGCAGCTCGGCGTCCATAACACCCTAGAAGAAATAGCCGAGGCGCAGCTCACCGCGCAAATGGAGCGCCTCTCTACCACCAAGACGGGGCGCAGTATACTGACATCCCTGGGTTACAACCCCCGAATCCCCAGCCGGCAACCATGCGAGATCAGCGAGGAGGCGCGGGCTCACATCCATGTGGACCCCATCCCGAAGAACGTGCACCCCGAATACAACCAAGAACGGCGGCAGGCACGGGCCCAGGCCCTCATCGAGAAACACGCCCAAGACCCGCACGCCCGGTACGTGGACGCAGCGGAATACAAACGAGAAGGCTTCGCGGCAGTGGTCGTTGCGGCGGCTACCGGCACCACGACAACGGCAGCGAGCGTGCGGTGCACGGACGCCGCAGACGCCGAGGAGGTTGCCATCGCTCTGGCGATCTCCGAGGCCGAGTGTCACACCGTGCTCAGTGACTCGAGGAACGCCGTGCGCAACTTTGCCAAGGGGCGAGTGAGCGCGCCGGCGGCCGCCATCATCGGCAAGCTCCAGCCCCAAGACCGCCGCAGCACCATCCGTATCAAGTGGTTCCCGGCGCACGCGGGCGAGTGTGCATCCTCGCCGAACCACAACGAGACGGCCCATTCGACGGCGCGAGCGCTTACCCTCCGCGCCCCCGAGAGTGACCGTTCCGTGTGGTGGTTCGAAACCAAGGACCGCGTAACCAGTTATGGCGAAGTTACCATGTGTTACCGCCTAGCTCGACGGACGATGCCGCCTCCCCACCCGGCACTCAGTCGGGAGGAGGCCGTCATCCTAAGACAGATACAGACCGGGTCACTCCTCGCCACGGCAGTGCTACACGTACTTCACCCAGAACTCTATCCGAGCGATGTGTGCAATGTTTGTGCAGCTGGTCCGGCGGACCAATGGCACATCATGTGGGACTGTGCCAGGTTCCCGACCGAGGCTACCTCCAGGATATACCCGCCCGAACTTCAAAGTGCAGTGCAGTCTGCAGACAAGGACATTCAACTATGGGCCGTCCAGCAGGCCCAGGGGTGCACTCGAAAAGCACAAGCCTCACGACCCACCACAAACAGGCCGAACGGGGGTAGTGCAGAGGAGGGCATAACCCCGGGTCGACGCTTGGCCAACGTCACGACGCGTCAAACCGTCGGTTGCCGGCATTTTCAATAAAGTTTTTCCTACCTACCCGCTTGAAATATGCTACACAAATATGTGATTGATAGCTCTAGCACAAAAGCAGTTTCAACGAAGATTTCGAAAACATAATGCAGCACATCAAGAAGAAAAAAAACTGATCTAGAAGAGAAACATTCTTTCTTCATGTGCAGCGAAGCACATTGCATGTACCGCGTTATACCCGAGATTTAAAGTTATAGTTGTTAGGAACAAAATAGATATTTTTCCCGAACTACGGGCGATATCTTCACGTCACCCATTATTGCCGTCAGCACGTCCTGGGGGTAGATTTCACATGAGAGGCTGACGCTAATGGGAAAAATAAAAAAAAATTCTAGTGCTCTTCGGTCACACTGACTGCAAATTCCAAGGTTGGGTGTTCACGCACCCAACCGTGACACACTGATGGCACTCTGTGGATGATCTAAATGACTGTTTTCATAACATTCAACTGACAGCCATTTCCAAGAACGCCAGTAGAAATCTGCCGATATGCCTACTTTTAGAAATTTTATTTCAACGTGGGCTTAAAGTCACCCGTTGGAAACCAGGCGCGTTGTCGCTACTTTGGTGTAACTGATGCAAGGATCAAGGCAAGCACTTGAGAGGAAATTGTTTGCTCAGGAATGTCTCAAAATTTTATTTTATTGATACTTTCCAGGTTAGGTATTCGAAAATAAAGGCTTTTACGTTCGTCTTCGGCTTGATTCTGCGAACTCGCCGTGATCTGAGCCTTAAATAGGGCTGTTGCCAAAACTTTAACTGCTTTAATCCGAGCGTGCAGCTCATGCTTTGCAGAGAGATGAACAAAAAAAAACATTAAGAGAGCGAGCTACAACAACGGTCAAAATTTTAATAACGGCCGCTCCACGCACTCTCTAATACAGAGATTTATAGACGTTTCAGCAGAGGGTAAACCGCGAAGATTTCATTTTTTTCTTTTTTCTGCTCGGCCCATCGTCGTGAACTTCAATAAAGCATGTATTGGTACGTTTTTTCTAACAGGAAAGAAATGCTCAAAATTTCCCGAAACATGCAAAAACTTTGACGTTCGATTGACCAATAATTGAGAAGGAGCAAAGATCTACCTTGAAACCTAGTCTGCTACAAAAATATGAACTGGAAACCCTGCAGTCGGGCATGTTAGTGTGGCCGCCTGTATTGCAGGCTGGTTTCCATCGTGTCCACTGTCAGAACCGAATTCGTATGAAAAGGTAACATCATGAGGCCCACTGATGTGTGGACTATGGATAAAACCAATCGTAGTCAAAGCGGAATCCATAGATTTCTTTGTGAGTTGAAGCGGGCGTCACGCGTGCTGTGGCTGCCAGAAGTTTTGACGCCATAGCGTCTTCGAAGCGCGTGCTCATAATGCGCAGTCCGGAAAAATCAGAAACGTTAGAGGCGCACATACGAGTACAGGCTGCATAAACGTACGCTATTGCGCGCTGACAGTTTTACAAACCTTACCGTCTCGCTTCTGTGTGCTCCCACTGACATGGTCAAGGATAATTCTTCGGTCACCGCGTTCGAGAAAAGCCTCTAGAAGGCTCTTTCAGTAACGCGAACTGCTAGAAGTAGTAGGAGCTCATGGGGAGCCGTGTTTCTCACGGTACTTCATTGCGACTATGGAGAAGCACTGTGTACAGGAAGAACTCTGCCGTGGCGACGAACCCAATGCTGATTCCACGAGAAGCTTGTGCCTTTATTACACACCCCCAGCTGATAGAGGGCCTGTAAGGCTGTGTCCGGCAAGAAAATAAACGTTAGATGTGCTTTTTTGAAAAAAGTGTCATTTTCAAATTGTGGTGCTACGCATTCTCGCAATCTACTTAACATTAATCGCGAAATATTCACTAACGGCCCCCTGCATGGATACTGTGTGTAAAAAAAGA